>NW_027459763.1:0-102040 GCF_025594145.1 Primulina tabacum | reverse complement strand
AATTCATGGTATTTTTCGATTTCAAGAAAATTCATGTTAAGTTTGTACAATTATTCCAAGGAAATGGGAATCATGCTGGCTGCGGATCAACTTTTGAAAACTAGATAGATATCGAGCACGTAATTAAACAGAATAAATGTTATAAAATATTTTGAAATATATTTGTACAGATGGATTTTATATATTTCGAGCATGTTTTAGTTTGATATTGAGCTTGAATAATGTTGGAGCTTGTTTTAGTTTGATATTTCGGAGTATATATCACCAAATAAATCATTTACTCTTGCTAATATACTATCCTCCAAAAATTAGATTTACTAGTGTTGATCCATTATATATATAATTTCAAAAATCATACTCGGCTCAAAACCAAAACGTACGTAGTAAACTAATTTTGAGTATGATTCAAACTATTTTCACCGTAACAATTTATATTATAACAAAAAATATATTATTTAATGCTCGTGGCCACACATTAATCGCTATGTGGGTTAGATGAAATATTTTCTTTAGTCTTACTTTATAGATTTTCAAATATATTTTATTGAAAATATCTATAATTTTCGCAGTGATAAAGATGCAATTAGTAAAAATAAATCACATAAAAACCAAACAGAAAATATTCATATCCAATATTTCAATATTATAAGATGTTTCTGGGGAAAAAAAATAAAAAAAAGAGAGGCAATAGACTCTGGACAATCACGAATCCAACTAAATTACCAACGACTATAAGAAATAAGTGGAAGTAAACCAATATCTTCCGACGGTGGCTAAAATATAGCTAGAAATTGTGTTAGTCTTTTTATCATGTATATGCAGATTAGAAATATTGAGAGATTGAGGACTTGATCCTGTAGAATACAGGATAGTTGGCATTATCCATTTTCTCCAGTAACCCTTCCTACTCACCTATTCTACCTGCAAGAGTAAGAAAAAAATCGCCTAGATGAGTTAGAGACCACCACAAACTCTGAAAAGCAGCCTAAAATATAGAGTTGTTGTGTGTTCAAAGTCCCCACCTATGATAATAGTATCGCTAGAAACTACGTGTTTGTCTTTTCATCATGTATATGCAGACTAGAAATATTGAGAGAATGAGGACTTGATCCGTAGGAAACATGATGGTTGGAATTATCCATTTTCCAGTTACCCTTCCTCCTCACCTTTCCTCCCTGCAAGAGTAAGAAAAAAATCGCCTAGATAAGTTAGAAAGCACCGATGCTCTATCTAAAGTGCATGTTGTGGGATGAAATGTCTACAAAATACCCAAAGGATATAGATATATAGAACAAGACGGATGAGAAAGCTGAAAAGGGGATATTAACAGATTTTGCTCATAAGTTAATCTAATTTTTGGAGGATAGTATATAATGGATAAATACTAGTAAATCTAATTTTTGGAGGATAGTATATTAGCAAGTATATGATTTATTTGGGTGATATATTCTCCGAAATATCAAACTAAAACATGCTCCCACATTATTCTTATACTCAAAAATATCAAACTAAAACATGCTCGAAATATATAAATAAATCCATCTGTATAAATATATTTCAAAATATTTTATAACATTTTATTCTTGTTTAATTATGTGCTCGATATCTATCTAGTTTTCAAAAGTTGATCCGCAGCCAGCATGATTCCCATTTCCTTGGCATAATTGTACAACACTTAACATTGAATTATCTAGAAATCGAAAAATACCATGGATTGCCCCAATTTAGGCTATCTTCGATTAGTTTCAATTTGAGTAAAAAAATAAAAAACATATAATACATAATTATTTGAATTAATACAAAAATTAAATAAATTCAAAATTGAATTAAATGAATTGATATAATCAATGCAAACAATAATTAAAGTGATCATTTATTACAGTACACACACATATAATTAATTTTGATATCCTGCACACCTACCGTACACACTTTTGTGAGCACCGACGAGGTGTCACTCATCTATTGGATGTGATGAAATATAGAAAAATTACACATCGAATGGATGAGTGACACCTCATCGGTGCTCACAGAGGTGTGCACGTAGGTGTGCAGGATATCAAAATATATATATATATATATATATATATACATTATATATCATTTGTGTTTAAAATTTATTTATACAGTTTGTAATAAAAATTAAATAATCATAGTAACACAAATCATATCACAAATTAAATTGATTGATATAATCAATGTAAAAATTTTTAATTTAGTTTATATTTTCAATAAAGTTTAGTTTCAATTTGAATAAAAATATATAATATATAAATTATATTTGAATTAATATAAAAATGAATTAAATTCAAATTTGAACTAAATGAATTGATATAATCAATACAAACAATAATTGAAATTATCATTTATTGTAGTACATATATTTCAATATTAATGATATATCTTTTCTTTTTTAGAAATAACATTTTGACGGAAAATTAATATTTTTGGCAAAATATTAGTACTTGGTAAAAGGACATCGTAAAATGCACAATTGTATTTTAAAAAAACCACTAAAGAACCAGTTGTTTCCTCGTTCAATGATTTTACTTCTTAACCTATATTGCTCATTAAAGAAATTGAGGACTTGATCATGTAGAATACAAGAAGGTTGGCATTATCCATTTTCTCCAATTACCCTTCCTCCTCACCTTTTCTCCCTGCAAGAGTAAGAAAAAAAATCGCCTAGATGAGTTAGAAACCACCAATACTCTATCTAAAGTGCATGTCGTGGGATGAAATGTCTACAAAATACCCAAAGGATAACAAGTCTATAGATATATAGAACAAGTCGCATGAGAAAGCTGAAAAGGGGATATTAACAGATTTTGCTCATAAGTTAATCGCATATTCACTTGTTTTTTCAGTAAAATTTTGGACTACACTACTAGTAAAAGATTTACTATAAGAAAAGTGGTATTGCGAAGATCAAATATGCGATACATTTCACCTGTATTTCCACCACATTCGAAGCTCGCAAAGCATCCAATATAAGTTGGACATTGTCTGTCAGCTCCCTAATCTGAAAAATTGAGAATGTATAATATTAGTATTCATAGTTAAGTCTCATCGTAATAGGTGGCAAATCATTTAAAAAGTTTGATATGATCAGCCATAAAATATCCAGCTGCCTCTGTGACTATGATAAGAGGTTAAATGGCAGCACTAACAGTCGATTTGGTGTTTCAAATCATGGCAGGCAAGATTTTCAGCCAGAGATTTTGATCCGATCAGGCATCTCCAAATTCCACTCCAAAGACAACTTACATGAATAACTAACCCGTCCAAGCTACTTCATTCTCAAAATAGTATCATTGTTACCTAATGAAACCAACTAAAAAGAGTGTACCATGATTCTAATGTGCATTCTTGGTCATACAAATTTACCATTTCCATATCAATATAAATCTTCTGATAAACTCAAGCGTATTACAGTTAGATATCAATTGTCATTTTATTTCATCCAAGAATAATCTAACAAAACCGAAACATTTCAAAATTCTTAACCTATATTGCTCACTAAATTCCAATTAAAGAATCAAGCTTTTGATATTTTCAACTTTCTGATCTAGAGCCTCAAAATTTCTCTTCTATGTACCAACAATCAAAAAAGAATCGCAAGTTTAAGTTTAGATAAAATGGATAAAGAAATAAGCATAAGCAGGAAATTTTTCATTAATTTGACCGACTTACTTTCTTAAAGCTTGCTATTAAGTTTATGGGAACCCATCCATCCACATCCATTTTCTGGCGCAAATATGTGTCCTTCACCAAATTATCATCACTGCAAGATACATGTGAAAATCCAAGCGTTGATACCATGCGCAAATAGACAGCAATGAGCGGATGAATCATTTAGTATGCATAACAAAAATAACATACCAAAAATAATATCTATCTGTTTCACAATTTTGGAAGGCAAGTGAGGATCAGGTATGGGAGACGACATTGGTGCATATGGAAACATAGGCATGTGCCCGGGTGAACCTGGGTGGGGTCCAAGAGCAAAATACGTAAAAGATGAAGCATCTGCAAATTGAAACAAAATATAATTAGCACGCAAGATAATCTACAGAAGCAAGTATCTCAAAGCAGCAAACCTCACCATTGTAGAACACTGGGGGACCATAGGGCCGCGCACCCACAGGGGGAGGTGGAGGAATAAAAGGAGCACTTGAAACTGGACCACGTATGAAGGGCCGAGAGGCGACACTCTGCTGGGGTGCAAGGTTTACTCTGCTGCCAAAAGATTGATGGTTATAGCTCCAATCATCAATCCAACGTTCCTGGTATCGTTTGCTACCATGGCCATGATTAGAAGAACCATTCCCTTGAAGTTGCGGTCCACTGTTGTTCCTTCTAAAAGGACCACGCGGATGGTGTGGCTCATGCCCACTGTGAGATCCTCCTCTCTGTCCAACATCCCAACGTGTGTTGTCCCTAGGAGATACCCCCGAAGAGATGCTGGACTTCACTGGCTTAAAAGGAGACGCTTCAACCACAGAACTGTGTGAATTTGGTGCTTGAGAAAAGCTGCCGTTGGCTGTTATGTTTCTGTGACTTGTCCTGTCACCACCTAGCTCCGGAGAACACTGGCGGATAGGAGATTCATGGTTCGAAGCTGAATTTGTTGCTACTTCCTGTGAAGACCAAGAGTCAACTGACGTCCCCTATTATTCACAAAAAGAAAATTTCGTAAGGAAAGCAGTCTAACTTGTACGAAAACTTGATCATCGAGTTCATAATAGCACTAGAAGCATATATAATAAAACCCAAGCAACTAAGAACATCAGATAAATTGAACAGGTAGATTAAAAGGGCCAAAATATAGAGAACAACAATGACAGAAATAATAAACCTGTGACAGAATGATTGGTTCGTGAGAGAGTTCTTCAAGAGAATCAGTCGAACTCGAAGAAGCCTTCGTGGAAGCACGAGCTGATTTGGAGAAATCAGGCCAAGATGCTGTCCCCATCAAAGCACCAACCTGCGGAGCAACACCATTAGCAGGATTGTTCCAAACACACTTCTTGGTTACACCAACATTCTCACTTCCCTCAGCCTGACCATCCTCGGCCAAGAAACTAGCAGGTGGTGCGATTAATTGGTTTAGGAAAATTTCAGAAGGCAAAACGTGCTTCTGATCAGAGATACTCGAACATGAACAAGGCGACGCGAGCCGTGAATGGCGATCAATAACAGAATTTACAGATTGAACAGAGGCGGAGGAGTCAGAAGCAGTAGCCATTGCAGAAAACAAAAAAATAGGTCAGGCAACTGAACATCAAACCCACCAACACAATCGAATCGATTAAAGAAAACCCAAAAATTCCCACTCGAAATCGAAATCGCCTATCTCCGCCCGTTTTCTTGTTCGGAAGCAAATAAAAGTGCAGTGTTCTAGTCTCCCCGTATATATAGCAATGAAGCGGGGAATTAGTTTCCTACGACAAATATAATTACAGCTCGGATTTAATTAGGATATACGTATTTAGTATCAAGATAAAAAGATAAAGGTTAATTTTATTTATTTTATATCGGAACAAATAATATTTTATATCTCGAAAAAAAAAAAACAAGAAGTAAAATAATCGATATTTAAAATCCGATATCTTTTATTTATAAAACAAAGCCTATGTTTTTAAAAATCGAAAAATCTTTAATGATTTATAAGGTGATTTATATCAAGTTTTACTTTTAAAATTTTGACATATGGTGATGATATAATTTATCTCCAAATTATCATTAAGAAGATCTTATCTTTGTATTTCAAATTGTTTCACATTAACTTTTTGCTAGAAAATTTTGATAGAATTAAATAAAACTCAAATACAAGATTAGATAAGAAAACAAAAAACTTACTCTAAAATTACTAAAAAATAAATAATCTAAATAAGAATAAAATTTACTATTGTCATATTAATTTTTCCTAAAAAAATAGCCGATTTATCTTTAATACCATACTTTAAATAAATAATAATTAATGTATAACATAACTATACTTTCAAAAATATAGATAAGGATTGGATGTTCAAAATTTGAAAATATGGTGAGAATAAGAACATGAGTGTTACTTCTGTTCTTAGATAATATAGAGATTATAATTTGCTTTAATCATTCTAAATCAATTGACAAAAATATTCTTTTAATTAAATAAAAATCATGATAGAAATCTACGTTAAACTAAATAGATTTTTTTTGTCAATTGACATGTAATAATTGTTCTAAATAATTTATGTACTAATTGATTCAAGCCCAAAAAATTATTAGAAAAATTGGCTCTACAAGTATTTGTCACTAGTTCAACCCTAAGAATTATTATTATGGTCTGATTCATCTATGCACTGCTATCTAGAATATAGAGGTGATTTCAACATGTTCAAGAGTTGATTTTTGTCGTATAAGATTATTCATGGTACACACGTAGCATTTTGTTCTAAATATCACTTATTTTTTTGTGTTCCTGTTGATGATTGTATCTAATATTATTCTATCACATCTCATGCACATGTAAACGCCACAACATAACGAACTCTTATATCAACTAACAAATACTTCGTATTTGCTCTTATTTTATGAAAATGGCAAAACCGATTTTTTATAAGAGTGCATTTTATGTCATTATAAACTCATTTAAGTGTTCAATTTTCTATATAAGAAGAAATATCAAAGACATGTTTTCAGAAGTCCTCAATAAGCTCATCCATTTAAAAATTTAGCGGTGGTAATATTTTTATTAAATATTGTATATTTGTCCCGGAATCATGAAATACAAAACCTAAAGTGCCTCTTAAAACAAAATATAAACCGTACCGTTATCATAGCACAATTTTAGTACAAGGAAATGAATCCCTCTCTCTGTATTCTTAGGTAAATGAAAATGTTCTTTGTTTATGGAAAATCAATTTAAAATAGGAAAGGTTCAAAGTATATTCTAAGGGTGTGTTTGGTTGAGTGGATTAAACAATGATAGATTAATAGTCAAACACTTATCCAATATTTGGTTAAAATTTTAAGATGTTTTAATAATCATTTTGATCCGATTTAAGATCCAATTTTTTAGATAACTATTTGATTATTAATCTAACAAATCAAGTGAGATACACTATCAAAACTTAATAAATTACATTTTTCTCCTCTTATTTCTTAGAGTGTTAAGTTATTTATTGAATAAAGTGAGTCTTATGTGAGACCGTCTCACGGATCTTAATCTGTGAGACGGGTCAACCCTACTCATATTCACAATAAAAGTAATACTCTTAGCATAAAAATAATACTTTTTCATGGATGACCCAAATAGAGATCCGTCTCAAAAAACGACCCATGAGACCGTCTCACACAAGTTTTTGCCTTGAATAAAAAATTTATTTTAGAATGTTGTACGTTAGATGTCGATCCTGATATTTAATATATATTATTATTTAATTTGATTTAAACTTTAAAAAATATAAAGATATATTTTTATTTTGAAAAAAATAATTTATTTGATATATTTTAATAAAATTAAAAACTAAATTTTAATGTTGGTTATGCTTATCAATAATATTTTTATTTTTATTATATTTAATTTTATGATATTTACACATATTAATTCAAGATTATTAATATCGTCATTATTAACATTATTATTATTATTATCTAATATTATGTATTGCTTTGAGCACAACAAATAAGTAAACTTAACAAGGGTATAATATTAAATTTATTAATACGCAAAAACTTGTGTGAGACGGTCTCACGGGTCGTATTTGTGAGACGGATCTCTTATTTGGGTTACCCATGAAAAAGTATTACTTTTTATGCTAAGAGTATTACTTTTTATTGTGAATATGGGTAGAGTTGACCCGTCTCACGGATTATGATCCGTGGGACGGTCTCACATGAGACTCACTCAATATTTAAAAGCTAATCACATATTCAAAATGTTGAACCAAACAATCTTAATAGTATCACATAATGTTTGATTATCTATAGCATAATTAATCATTTATTTATCTCATCACTTGTACCAAACACACCCTAATAGAATAAGAAAACATGAAATGAAATAAATATTTTAAAGATTCGTCTTGTCTTATTAACCAGTTGAAATCGACTACTGTGTTAGATCTATTGTCCCTACTAATGCACTAGCACATTATAATCGGTTGGGAGAATTCAGAATCGATTGGGCAATATCTTTGTTAGATGACTTCCGAAGAAGTTTTTTTTTTGAAAACCTCTTTCTCCAAATCCACTAAGATTGGACGTTGATGCAGGATTTGATGTATCCTGGAACCAGTTCGACGTTGGTGCAGTAGTTGGTGATCCACAGGATGTTTTAGACTGTTCAAACAGTAATTCAACGATCAAGATGATATTTAAGTTCTAGAAGTTCAACCACTTATTGATTCGGCGGATTTCCTATGACAACAGAATCTTTAGGCCCCAAAATTCACAAGCACCTAAACTGACTAGAAAAATTTCACCAGGCGGGCCTACTCCAAATCTCCAGAAACTATACCAAAAGCAATCATGCCAATGTTCTAGCTATACACATATATGGAACAAAAATAATACCAGAAAACAGCAAAAATCAACGAAGATTGTTTTGCGCAACCGCTTGGCACAGTTCATCCTCGTAGAATAGGGCTCTATTAGAAGCCAAGGATTTGCAGACAGGTTTCGGCAAAAAGGATGGCACCAAACATTTTGAAGAAAATGGGGATTCTTGGAAGAGAACAGCTGCAATTTGGCGCATCTCAGTGCATTTTAGACGAGAAGGGGGACGAGGGCCATGCTTAGGTGCCTTGGGTGAGTGAGGACTGCCAATCCACACTCCTTTTCCACCTCCCTTGCTGCAAATGGTTCCAATATGTTTCAACATTTTTTGTTTGCAGTAGACTTCTTAAGTACAAACACATATTGGAACCATTTGGTTTGAGTGGTTGTAGATTCAATTTCTTGATTTTGGTTTGATCGTACGCTTCTAATGCAGGTGGGTTATCACGATTCAAGGGGTTTGGTGGTTTCACCCACCCCATAATTATAATGTGTTTTTTCCTTAACATTGATTTGTTCTCCCGTGGTTTTTATTGTTTTAGGGTTTAGGTTTTTGCTATGTCCCGCAAATTGGGGGTTTTCAGCATATTTGGGGATTTAGAACATTTAAAGAAATTATAATTTTAGGCTATGTTTGGACCTTGGGTGACAGAGAATGTGAAGAAAACCATCATTCATACTGAGAACCCCAAGGATGCAGTTTTCATTTTCTTTGTGATTGTGTGGTGTAGGATTTTGGATGTGAATTTTGTGCTGTATAGGTTTTTGGAGTTGATTAAAGGTGATTTTTCAATCACCTTATGATTATTTTTTTCAGAAACGTCTCACGCAGCGACTACCGAATTTTAGAGGGATGTTGATCTTTAGTAGTACTTTCTCTCGAATTATTCTTTATGCTAATGAAGGAGCTGTCCCTGCTATGCAGTTGGTACCATATTGGGAGCAATGACTGGAGCGCTTATTGGCCAAGAGACAGAAAGTGGATTTGTTAGAGGGGCTTCGGTTGGTGCCATATCCGGTGCTGTTTACTCCATCGAAGTCTTTGAATCATCACTTTTTGTGGCAGTCCGATGAATCTGGGATACAGTGTCTCCTGTATTTGGTAAGTCTTATCTATTGAATGGATTAATAATCTTGAGTCAATACTATTCAATTGCAGACGTGATAATTCTGGCATTCAATCTTCGAGATTTATAGCATGTTTAGTAATCTGATTGAGTTTGGAGCTAATAATCTGACTGTACAGATTGATGTGATAGTGAGCCTTCTAAGTGGCAGACTTGTCCGCGAGCGTATTGGTCCAGCTATGCTAAGTGCCGTGCAAAGTCAGGTATTATGCTGCTCGATTGCTTTTCTTTGAAATAGGGATGACAGTATTTTTACTTTTTTGACTTTAGAATTTTTCTTCGTTAATCAGATGGAACATGTAGAAACAACATTTGAAGACGTTCCCGACATTTTTGACACCGGTGGGGCAAATGGTTTGTTAGTAGACACAGTTGAAAAGTTCCCAGATATATACTCTTGCTAATATACTATCCTCCAAAAATTAGATTTACTAGTGTTTATCCATTATATATATAACTTCAAAAATATCGTACTCAGCTCAAAATCAAAACGTAGTAAACTAATTTTAAGTATGATTCAAACTATTTCATCGTAACAATTTATTTATAACAAAAAATATTATTTAATGCTTGTGGCAACACATTAAACGGTATATCGGTTAGATTAAATATTTTCTTTAGTCTTACTTTATAGATTTTCAAAGATATTTTATTGAAAATGTCTATAATTTTTGCAGTGATAAAGATGCAATTAGTAAAAATAATCACATTAAAAACACATTTTTTCATACTGCAATTCAATTTTTATAATATATATATATATATATATATATATCAAAACATTTTTTCATACGCATAAAGTCTCAACTAAAATAAAACATTATCCTGTCATCAAATATTAAGTATCAACCAAAAACCAAACAGAAAATATTCATCCAATATTTCAATATAATATAAGATGTTTCTGGGGAAAAAAAAGAGAGAGAGGTAATAGACTCGAGACAATCACGAATCCAACTAAATTACCAACGACTATAAGAAATAAGTGGAAGTTAACCAAAATCTTCAGACGGTGACTAAATGAAGAAAGGAAGAACAGAAAAACTTTTAGCAACCAAATCTAGTAAACATTCTCTATCCAAAAATCCATGATTAGGGGGACTAAAATGTAGAAAACAAAAAAAATGTGCCGATGTTTCAAGATAGCCGTTGATGACTTCACCGCACAAGCTCGGAAAAGCAGCCTAAAATATAGAGTTGTTGTATGTTCAAAGTCCCCACCTATGTATCGTTAAAAACTATGTGTTTGTCTTTTCATCATGTATATGCAGACTAGAAATATTGAGAGATTGAGAACTTGATCATGTAGGATACAAGATGGTTAACATTATCTATTTTCTACAGTTACCCTTCCTCCTCACCTTTTCTCCCTGCAAGAGTAAGAAAAAAATCGTCTAGATGAGTTAGAGACCACCACAAGCTCGAAAAAAAGCCTAAAATAGAGTTGTTGTGTGTTCAAAGTCCCCACCTATGATAATAGTATCGCTAGAAACTACGTGTTTTCTTTTCATCATGTATATGCAAACTAGAATATTGAGAGATTGAGGACTTGATCCTATAGGATACATGATGGTTGGCATTATCCATTTTCTCCAGTTACCCTTCCTCCTCACCTTTTCTCCCTGCAAGAGTAAGAAAAAAAATCGCCTAGATGAGTTAGAGACCACCACAAGCTCGGAAAAGCAGCCTAATAGAGTTGTTGTGTGTTCAAAGTCCCCACCTATGATAATAATATCACTAGAAACTACGTGTTTGTCTTTTCATCATTAATATGCATACTAGAAATATTGAGAGATCGAGGACTTGATCCTGTAGGATACATGATGGTTGGCATTATCCATTTTCTCCGGTTACCCTTCCTTCTCACTTTTTCTCCCTGCAAGAGTAAGAAACAAAATCACCTAGATGAGTTAGAGACCACCAATACTCTATCTAAAGTGCATGTCGTGGGCTGAAATGTCTACAAAATACCCAAAGGATAACAAGTATATATATATAGATAAGGCGCGTGAGAAAACTGAAAAGGGGACATTAACAGATTTTGCTCGTAAGTTAATAGCATATTCACTTGTTTTTTCAGTAAAATTTTGGACTACACTACGTAAAAGATTAACTATTAGAAAAGTGGTATTACGAAGATCAAACATGTTAATCATTCACCTGTATTTCCACCACATTCGAAGCTCGCAAAGCATCCAGTATAAGTTGGACATTCTGTCAGCTCCCTAATCTGAAAAATTAAGAATGTATAATATTAGTATTCATAGCTAAGTCTCATCTTAATAGGTGGCAAATCATTTAAACAGTTCGATATGATCAGCCATAAAATATCCAGCTGCCTCTGTCACTATGATAAGAGGTTAAATGGCAGCACAACCATCCTGTATCCTACAGGATCAGGTTCTCAATCTCTCAATATTTCTAGTCTGCATATACATGATGAAAACAAACATAGTTTCTAGCGATACATAAGTGAGGACTTTGAACATACAAAAACTCTATATTTTAGGCTGCTTTTCCGAGCTTGTGCGGTGAAGTCATCAACGGCTATCTTGGCACATCGGCACAGTTTTTTTGTTTTCTACATTTTAGTCCCCCTAATAATGGATTTTTAGATAGAGAAGGTTTACTAGATTTGGTTTGCTAAAAGTTTTTCTATTCTTCTTTTCTTCATATAGCCACCGTCTGAAAATTTTGGTTAACTTCGACTTATTTCTAGTCGTTGCTAATTTAGTTGGATTCGTGATTGTCCCGAGTTTATTACCTCTCTTTTTTTTTTTCAGAAACATCTTATATTATATTGAAATATTGGATATGAATTTTTTCTGTTGGGTTTTTGGTTGATACTTAATATTCTGATAACATGATAAGGTTCTTTATTTTAGTTGAGACTTTATGCTTAGAGAAAAATGCTTGGATATATTATAGATATATAGATATATATATATATATATTATAAAAATTGAATTGTGGTATGAATAAAATATGTTTTTTATGTGATTTATTTTTACTAATTGCATCATTACCACTGCAAAAATTATAGATATTTTCAATAAAATATCTTTGAAAATCTATAAAGTAAGACTAAAGAAAATATTTCATCTAACCCATATAGTGTTTAATGTGTGGACACGAGCATTTGAATAATATTTTTTTGTTATAATATAAATTGTTACGTTGAAAATAATTTGAATCATACTTAAAATTAGTTTACTACGTTTTGGTTTTAAGATGAGTATGATATTTTTGAAATTATATATATAATGGATAAATACTAGTAAATCTAATTTTTGGAGGAGTATATTAGCAAGAGTATATGATTTATTGGGTGATATTCTCCGAAATATCAAACAATAAACATGCTCCCATTATTCTTATACTCAAAAATCAAACTAAAACATGCTCGAAATATATAAATAAATCCATCTGTATAAATATATTTCAAAATATTTTATAACATTTTATTCTTGTTTAATTATGTGCTCGATATCTATCTAGTTTTCAAAAGTTGATCCACAGCCAGCATGATTCCCATTTCCTTGGAATAATTGTACAACACTTAACATTGAATTATCTAGAAATCGAAAAATACCATGGATTGCCCCAATTTAGGCTATATTCGATTAGTTTCAATTTGAGTAAAAAAATAAAAAACATATAATACATAAATTACATTTGAATTAATACAAAAATTAAATAAATTCAAAATTGAATTAAATGAATTGATATAATCAATGCAAACAATAATTAAAGTGGTCATTTATTACAGTACACACACACATATAATTAATTTTGATATCCTGCACACCTACCGTACACACTTTTCTGAGCACCGATGGTGTCACTCATCTATTGGATGTGATGAAATATAGAAAATTACGCATCGAATGGATGATGATATATATATATATATAAATTGCAATCATTTTGTTTAAAATTTATTTATACAGTTTGTAATAAAAATTAAATATCATAGTAACACAAATCATATCACAAATTAAATTGATTGATATAATCAATGTAAAAAATTTTTAATTTAGTTTATATTTTCAATAAAGTTTTTTCAATTTGAATAAAAAAATAATAAAAATATATAATATAATTATATTTTAATTAATATAAAATGAATTAAATTCAAATTTGAACTAAATGATTGATATAATCAATACAAACAATAATTGAAATTATCATTTATTGTAGTACATATATTTCAATATTAATGATATATCTTTTCTTTTTTAGAAAAACATTTTGACGGGAAATTAATATTTTTGGCAAAATATTAGAGTACTTGGTAAAAGGACATCGTAAAATGCACAATTGTATTTTAAAAAACCACTAAAGAACCAGTTGTTTCCTCGTTCAATGATTTTCTTCTTAACCTATATTGCTCATTAAAGAAATTGAGGACTTGATCATGTAGAATACAAGAAGGTTGGCATTATCCATTTTCTCCAATTACCCTTCCTCCTCACCTTTTCTCCCTGCAAGAGTAAGAAAAAAAATCGCCTAGATGAGTTAGAAACCACCAATACTCTATCTAAAGTGCATGTCGTGGGATGAAATGTCTACAAAATACCCAAAGGATAACAAGTCTATAGATTATAGAACAAGTCGCATGAGAAAGCTGAAAAGGGGATATTAACAGATTTTGCTCATAAGTTAATCGCATATTCACTTGTTTTTTCAGTAAAATTTTGGACTACACTACTAGTAAAAGATTTACTATAAGAAAAGTGGTATTGCGAAGATCAAATATGCGATACATTTCACCTGTATTTCCACCACATTCGAAGCTCGCAAAGCATCCAATATAAGTTGGACATTGTCTGTCAGCTCCCTAATCTGAAAAATTGAGAATGTATAATATTAGTATTCATAGTTAAGTCTCATCGTAATAGGTGGCAAATCATTTAAAAAGTTTGATATGATCAGCCATAAAATATCCAGCTGCCTCTGTGACTATGATAAGAGGTTAAATGGCAGCACTAACAGTTTTGGTGTTTCAAATCATGGCAGGCAAGATTTTCAGCCAGAGATGATTTTGATCCGATCAGGCATCTCCAAATTCCACTCCAAAGACAACTTACATGAATAACTAACCCGTCCAAGCTACTTCATTCTCAAAATAGTATCATTGTTACCTAATGAAACCAACTAAAAAGAGTGTACCATGATTCTAATGTGCATTCTTGGTCATACAAATTTACCATTTCCATATCAATATAAATCTTCTGATAAACTCAAGCGTATTACAGTTAGATATCAATTGTCATTTTATTTCATCCAAGAATATCTAACAAAACCGAAACATTTCAAAATTCTTAACCTATATTGCTCACTAAATTCCAATTAAAGAATCAAGCTTTTGATATTTTCAACTTTCTGATCTAGAGCCTCAAAATTTCTCTTCTATGTACCAACAATCAAAAAAGAATCGCAAGTTTAAGTTTAGATAAAATGGATAAAGAAATAAGCATAAGCAGGAAATTTTTCATTAATTTGACCGACTTACTTTCTTAAAGCTTGCTATTAAGTTTATGGGAACCCATCCATCCACATCCATTTTCTGGCGCAAATATGTGTCCTTCACCAAATTATCATCACTGCAAGATACATGTGAAAATCCAAGCGTTGATACCATGCGCAAATAGACAGCAATGAGCGGATGAATCATTTAGTATGCATAACAAAAATAACATACCAAATAATAATCTATCTGTTTCACAATTTTGGAAGGCAAGTGAGGATCAGGTATGGGAGACGACATTGGTGCATATGGAAACATAGGCATGTGCCCGGGTGAACCTGGGTGGGGTCCAAGAGCAAAATACGTAAAAGATGAAGCATCTGCAAATTGAAACAAAATATAATTAGCACGCAAGATAATCTACAGAAGCAAGTATCTCAAAGCAGCAAACCTCACCATTGTAGAACACTGGGGACCATAGGGCCGCGCACCCACAGGGGGAGGTGGAGGAATAAAAGGAGCACTTGAAACTGGACCACGTATGAAGGGCCGAGAGGCGACACTCTGCTGGGGTGCAAGGTTTACTCTGCTGCCAAAAGATTGATGGTTATAGCTCCAATCATCAATCCAACGTTCCTGGTATCGTTTGCTACCATGGCCATGATTAGAAGAACCATTCCCTTGAAGTTGCGGTCCACTGTTGTTCCTTCTAAAAGGACCACGCGGATGGTGTGGCTCATGCCCACTGTGAGATCCTCCTCTCTGTCCAACATCCCAACGTGTGTTGTCCCTAGGAGATACCCCCGAAGAGATGCTGGACTTCACTGGCTTAAAAGGAGACGCTTCAACCACAGAACTGTGTGAATTTGGTGCTTGAGAAAAGCTGCCGTTGGCTGTTATGTTTCTGTGACTTGTCCTGTCACCACCTAGCTCCGGAGAACACTGGCGGATAGGAATTCATGGTTCGAAGCTGAATTTGTTGCTACTTCCTGTGAAGACCAAGAGTCAACTGACGTCCCCTATTATTCACAAAAAGAAAATTTCGTAAGGAAAGCAGTCTAACTTGTACGAAAACTTGATCATCGAGTTCATAATAGCACTAGAAGCATATATAATAAACCCAAGCAACTAAGAACATCAGATAAATTGAACAGGTAGATTAAAAGGGCCAAAATATAGAGAACAACAATGACAGAAATAAAACCTGTGACAGAATGATTGGTTCGTGAGAGAGTTCTTCAAGAGAATCAGTCGAACTCGAAGAAGCCTTCGTGGAAGCACGAGCTGATTTGGAGAAATCAGGCCAAGATGCTGTCCCCATCAAAGCACCAACCTGCGGAGCAACACCATTAGCAGGATTGTTCCAAACACACTTCTTGGTTACACCAACATTCTCACTTCCCTCAGCCTGACCATCCTCGGCCAAGAAACTAGCAGGTGGTGCGATTAATTGGTTTAGGAAAATTTCAGAAGGCAAAACGTGCTTCTGATCAGAGATACTCGAACATGAACAAGGCGACGCGAGCCGTGAATGGCGATCAATAACAGAATTTACAGATTGAACAGAGGCGGAGGAGTCAGAAGCAGTAGCCATTGCAGAAACAAAAAAATAGGTCAGGCAACTGAACATCAAACCCACCAACACAATCGAATCGATTAAAGAAAACCCAAAAATTCCCACTCGAAATCGAAATCGCCTATCTCCGCCCGTTTTCTTGTTCGGAAGCAAATAAAAGTGCAGTGTTCTAGTCTCCCCGCATATATATAGAGCAATGAAGCGGGGAATTAGTTTCCTACGACAAATATAATTACAGCTCGGATTTAATTAGGATATACGTATTTAGTATCAAGATAAAAAATAAAGGTTAATTTTATTTATTTATATCGGAACAAATAATATTTTATATCTCGAAAAAAAAAAACAAAGAAGTAAAATAATCGATATTTAAAATCCGATATCTTTTTTATAAAAACAAAGCCTATGTTTTTAAAAATCGAAAAATCTTTAATGATTTATAAGGTGATTTATATCAAGTTTTACTTTTAAAATTTTGACATATGGTGATGATATAATTTATCTCCAAATTATCATTAAGAAGATCTTATCTTTGTATTTCAAATTGTTTCACATTAACTTTTTGCTAGAAAATTTTGATAGAATTAAATAAAACTCAAATACAAGATTAGATAAAAACAAAAAACTTACTCTAAAATTACTAAAAAAATAATAATCTAAATAAGAATAAAATATTTACTATTGTCATATTAATTTTTTCCTAAAAAAATAGCCGATTTATCTTTAATACCATACTTTAAATATAATAATTAATGTATAACATAACTATACTTTCAAAAATATAGATAAGGATTGGATGTTCAAAATTTGAAAATATGGTGAGAATAAGAACATGAGTGTTACTTCTGTTCTTAGATAATATAGAGATTATAATTTGCTTTAATCATTCTAAATCAATTGACAAAAATATTCTTTTAATTAAATAAAAATCATGATAGAAATCTACGTTAAACTAAATAGATTTTTTTTCAATTGACATGTAATAATTGTTCTAAATAATTTATGTACTAATTGATTCAAGCCCAAAAAATTATTAGAAAAAATTGGCTCTACAAGTATTTGTCACTAGTTCAACCCTAAGAATTATTATTATGGTCTGATTCATCTATGCACTGCTATCTAGAATATAGAGGTGATTTCAACATGTTCAAGAGTTGATTTTTGTCGTATAAGATTATTCATGGTACACACGTAGCATTTTGTTCTAAATATCACTTATTTTTTTGTTCCTGTTGATGATTGTATCTAATATTATTCTATCACATCTCATGCACATGTAAACGCCACAACATAACGAACTCTTATATCAACTAACAAATACTTCGTATTTGCTCTTATTTTATGAAAATGGCAAAACCGATTTTTATAAGAGTGCATTTTATGTCATTATAAACTCATTTAAGTGTTCAATTTTCTATATAAGAAAATATCAAAGACATGTTTTCAGAAGTCCTCAATAAGCTCATCCATTTAAAAATTAGCGGTGGTAATATTTTTATTAAATATTGTATATTTGTCCCGGAATCATGAAATACAAAACCTAAAGTGCCTCTTAAAACAAAATATAAACCGTACCGTTATCATAGCACAATTTTAGTACAAGGAAATGAATCCCTCTCTCTGTATTCTTAGGTAAATGAAAATGTTCTTTGTTTATGGAAAATCAATTTAAAATAGGAAAGGTTCAAAGTATATTCTAAGGGTGTGTTTGGTTGAGTGGATTAAACAATGATAGATTAATAGTCAAACACTTATCCAATATTTTTAAAATTTTAAGATGTTTTAATAATCATTTTGATCCGATTTAAGATCCAATTTTTTAGATAACTATTTGATTATTAATCTAACAATCAAGTGAGATACACTATCAAAACTTAATAAATTACATTTTTCTCCTCTTATTTCTTAGAGTGTTAATTATTTATTGAATAAAGAGTGAGTCTTATGTGAGACCGTCTCACGGATCTTAATCTGTGAGACGGGTCAACCCTACTCATATTCACAATAAAAGTAATACTCTTAGCATAAAAAATAATACTTTTTCATGGATGACCCAAATAGAGATCCGTCTCAAAAATACGACCCATGAGACCGTCTCACACAAGTTTTTGCCTTGAATAAAAATTTATTTTAGAATGTTGTACGTTAGATGTCGATCCTGATATTTAATATATATCATTATTATTTAATTTGATTTAAACTTTAAAAAATATAAAGATATATTTTTATTTTGAAAAAATAATTTATTTGATATATTTTAATAAATAATAAAAACTAAATTTTAATGTTGGTTATGCTTATCAATAATATTTTTATTTTTATTATATTTAATTTTATGATATTTACACATATAATTCAAAGATTATTAATATCGTCATTATTAACATTATTATTATTATTATCTAATATTATGTATTGCTTTGAGCACAACAAATAAGTAAACTTAACAAGGGTATAATATTAAATTTATTAATACGCAAAAACTTGTGTGAGACGGTCTCACGGGTCGTATTTGTGAGACGGATCTCTTATTTGGGTTACCCATGAAAAGTATTACTTTTATGCTAAGAGTATTACTTTTTATGCTAAGAGTATACTTTTTATTGTGAAATGGAGAGTTGACCCGTCTCACGGATTATGATCCGTGGGACGGTCTCACATGAGACTCACTCAATATTTAAAAGCTAATCACATATTCAAAATGTTGAACCAAACAATCTTAATAGTATCACATAATGTTTGATTATCTATAGCATAATTAATCATTTATTCTCATCACTTGTACCAAACACCCCTAATAGAATAAGAAAACATGAAATGAAATAAATATTTTAAAGATTCGTCTTGTCTTATTAACCAGTTGAAATCGACTACTGTGTTAGATCTATTGTCCCTACTAATGCACTAGCACATTATAATCGGTTGGGAGAATTCAGAATCGATTGGGCAATATCTTTGTTAGATGACTTCCGAAGAAGTTTTTTTGTTTGAAAACCTCTTTCTCCAAATCCACTAAGATTGGACGTTGATGCAGGATTTGATGTATCCTGGAACCAGTTCGACGTTGGTGCAGTAGTTGGTGATCCACAGGGTGTTTTAGACTGTTCAAACAGTAATTCAACGGTCAAGATATATTTAAGTTCTAGAAGTTCAACCACTTATTGATTCGGCGGATTTCCTATGACAACAGAATCTTTAGGCCCCAAAATTCACAAGCACCTAAACTGACTAGAAAAATTTCACCAGGCGGGCCTACTCCAAATCTCCAGAAACTATACCAAAAGCAATCATGCCAATGTTCTAGCTATACACATATATGGAACAAAAATAATACCAGAAAACAGCAAAAATCAACGAAGATTGTTTTGCGCAACCGCTTGGCACAGTTCATCCTCGTAGAATAGGGCTCTATTAGAAGCCAAGGATTTGCAGACAGGTTTCGGCAAAAAGGATGGCACCAAACATTTTGAAGAAAATGGGGATTCTTGGAAGAGACAGCTGCAATTTGGCGCATCTCAGTGCATTTTAGACGAGAAGGGGGACGAGGGCCATGCTTAGGTGCCTTGGGTGAGTGAGGACTGCCAATCCACACTCCTTTTCCACCTCCCTTGCTGCAAATGGTTCCAATATGTTTCAACATTTTTTGTTTGCAGTAGACTTCTTAAGTACAAACAACATATTGGAACCATTTGGTTTGAGTGGTTGTAGATTCAATTTCTTGATTTTGGTTTGATCGTACGCTTCTAATGCAGGTGGGTTATCACGATTCAAGGGGTTTGGTGGTTTCACCCCCCCATAATTATAATGTGTTTTTTCCTTAACATTGATTTGTTCTCCCGTGGTTTTTATTGTTTTAGGGTTTAGGTTTTTGCTATGTCCCGCAAATTGGGGGTTTTCAGCATATTTGGGGATTTAGAACATTTAAAGAAATTATAATTTTAGGCTATGTTTGGACCTTGGGTGACAGAGAATGTGAAGAAAACCATCATTCATACTGAGAACCCCAAGGATGCAGTTTTCATTTTCTTTGTGATTGTGTGGTGTAGGATTTTGGATGTGAATTTTGTGCTGTATAGGTTTTTGGAGTTGATTAAAGGTGATTTTTCAATCACCTTATGATTATTTTTTTCAGAAACGTCTCACGCAGCGACTACCGAATTTTAGAGGGATTTGATCTTTAGTAGTACTTTCTCTCGAATTATTCTTTATGCTAATGAAGGAGCTGTCCCTGCTATGCAGTTGGTACCATATTGGGAGCAATGACTGGAGCGCTTATTGGCCAAGAGACAGAAAGTGGATTTGTTAGAGGGGCTTCGGTTGGTGCCATATCCGGTGCTGTTTACTCCATCGAAGTCTTTGAATCATCACTTATTTTGTGGCAGTCCGATGAATCTGGGATACAGTGTCTCCTGTATTTGGTAAGTCTTATCTATTGAATGGATTAATAATCTTGAGTCAATACTATTCAATTGCAGACGTGATAATTCTGGCATTCAATCTTCGAGATTTAGCATGTTTAGTAATCTGATTGAGTTTGGAGCTAATAATCTGACTGTACAGATTGATGTGTAGTGAGCCTTCTAAGTGGCAGACTTGTCCGCGAGCGTATTGGTCCAGCTATGCTAAGTGCCGTGCAAAGTCAGGTATTATGCTGCTCGATTGCTTTTCTTTGAAATAGGGATGACAGTATTTTTACTTTTTTGACTTACGAAATTTTCTTCGTTAATCAGATGGGAGCTGTAGAAACAACATTTGAAGACGTTCCCGACATTTTCTTCGTTAATCAGATGGGAGCTGTAGAAACAACATTTGAAGACGTTCCCAACATTTGAGCTCTTTGTATATAGACTTCTTTTATCGACAAGTTGAACTGATTTAGAAGAATCTGTCCCATGCTTTAAATATACGCAGGACTTTCAGCTAGGGGAGACCGTGCGAAGTTTACCTCATTGTCACCACTTGTTTCATCTACCTTGCATCGACTCTTGGCTGGTGAGACACGGTTCTTGCCCGTTGTGTAGAAGAGTATTTTGATGCTCTTTTTGTACGGCGAGAAACACCAGCTTGATGATATCCTCTTACTCGTATACGGCCTCTCTATTTGTTCAATAAATCCGTAGTTTTAGATTGGCTAGGTGCAGCTCTATGTATGTTTTCTGAGCAACATCTTTCGTGTTCGGTCTCTGCGCTTGATCACGATTTTGTAAAGAAAATTTTGAGGTGTGGTTTGTATTCCCTCACAGATCCTACGTACACACAATGTTTGTTTGCTATTAGTATTTTCTTTATCATCACTAGTTGTGTTGTTACATGGCATTGTATCGTATCCATCTTGTATGACGTGGATAATTTGACTATTCCTATAAATCATCGTAAATTATGCAAATTAGTACAGGCGCATAATATATTTTCATTCTTATTCATTTATAAATATTGTTCCATAGTTTATTATCAATAAAGTTCAATTTTTCTTGCTTGATTTTCACTTCATTCACAACCATGCTTTGCACTTTCTAACCATTTTAATTTTAACGCTCATCTGGTGTAACTCTTTGTTCTTGTTTTTTTTTTAAAAAAAAATCTATTAAGTGTAAGTATTTTAATTTATAACATCGGATTTCAGATTATCTTTTATGACAATCGAAATCACCTGTTTACCATGTAATGAAAAAAATCTCTCACACTCCAATGGCTAACAAGAAAGTGAGCAATCAAACTACCATTTCAATTCAATCATATGAAAAATTTGAGAATTCTAAAATTGGCTACAAGTCCGTGAGAAAGCTAGTTTTTTTAAAGAACTTTCCTAAGCTAAAGAGATAAAATGAAAGTACTTTTTATGATATATCAATGAGAATGGAGAGTCCTCTCCAATCCATACATACATGATCGATAGAATATACGTAAGTAGGACAGTCAACTTTATACTGTTTACTTTTGGATTTGAAAAAGAATGCATTATCATTCATTTTGCAATAATTTCTTTAAAAAAAGTATATTCATCTATTAGCGGTTCTTTTTTTTTTTTTTTCAAGGAATCGAAAATAAAAATTAGGAGAAAATTATCTCAACTACATTTTCTGAACCAAAACAAATTAAGGCTCGGCTGAGCAAATATTTTTAGTATTTTACAAATAAAAAATAAAAGCATGTGTTTGGATAAATTTTTTGTGAAATATTTTTAAAAAGGTGTTCTACAAAGAACAATTGAGAGTTTTTTTTATATTTTTAGAAATAAAGGTAACGATAAAAATCGAAAACATACTACTTTTAATTATAAAAACGATTTTAAAATATATGTCCAAATGCATATTTGTTCTTAAAACAACTTCAAATCTTTATGGTATCGAGACGTTGAAATTATTTTTACTTTTCACAAAATATTGCATAGTTACGCAATTACTTCTGTATGAAGGTCCAAAATACATGTCATTGATAAGACCAAAACTAATTCAATCTTTTCAAAAAAAAAATAATAATAATAATTCAATCTTTACAAAAAAAATTCGGTTTTTAGCAATTTATTTGAAGTTATACTAAAGTAAAATTTTAAATATTTAGTCGATCAAAACTCAAAATGTAACAAGTTAATAGATCGAAAAGTTTATTTTTTCCCTACAAAAAAAATGACCGATTTCAAACTTTAAAATCTTTCTTGATTCAAATTTCAGTTCCATACCTGAAATATGAACTAAGAACCACCGTGAAATCCAAAACAAACGTGTTTAGCAAGGGCAATATAGGTATTTCGCGAGAGATACACGACAAAAGACCCAAACAATTCATCCATGCACGATGATAGAAGAACATGCTACCCACTCAACTCATTCCCCTCTCTACTCTTGAATAGTCCCAACATTTAACAATTCTTAAATCTCAAAGCCGACAGCCAAAATGGGTTTCATTACAGGAAACGGAAAAAAACCTCTATCTCGAATCGTCGTGAAAAAACTTTTCCAACGATCATCATCCGATCACGAAAGCGATTCTAGTATTGTGATTGTGCACAACAACAACAAAAGGAAGATTCAGCAATGAAATAAGCAACATCTTGTATGAAGAGACTATGGGTACAGATTTCTTGTCAAGAGAAGATATGGTTGTCTTACTTATTCGCGCGAAACATATATATATAGAGAGAATTTTGTTAGAAAAGACGAAAATGATCTTGTAAGTTGGCTTGAATTGAAATTTGATTATTTTATGAGTCAAAATTTGTTCTTAATGTAATAACTTGTCTTCCTTTGTATCTCATAACATAGTATTGAATATTATCCATACGTTTGAAAACATGGCAGCACTCAGGCGAAAAAATGATTCCAAATACGGACAATGACAAATTATTTTAGTAATTCCTACTTTTAATAAACAGATAATCAAAATCTATTTTGGTCAGACTTATTGGACAAACATGCCCTAAACATATATTACTTATGATAACATAATGCATGTTTGCATATATTTATACAGGCTAGAAAGGCATTCAGAAAAGTCTGGTGAAGTTGCAAGCCCTCGTTCGAGGGGTTATCGTCCGAAGACAAGCACGCTTAGCCTTGCAATGCATGCACGCACGCACGCACTTGCCCAGTGCACCTCACTGTTCACGCTCGAAAGCTTCTGTTAAACGACTAGTCGAATATAGCCTAAATGGGAGCAATTCATGGTATTTTTCGATTTCAAGAAAATTCAATGTTAAGTGTTGTACAATTATTCCAAGGAAATGGGAATCATGCTGGCTGCGGATCAACTTTTGAAAACTAGATAGATATCGAGCACGTAATTAAACAAGAATAAATGTTATAAAATATTTTGAAATAATTTGTACAGATGGATTTATTTATTATTTCGAGCATGTTTTAGTTTGATATTGAGCTTGAATAATGTTGGAGCTTGTTTTAGTTGATATTTCGGAGTATATATCACCAAATAAATCATTTACTCTTGCTAATATACTATCCTCCAAAAATTAGATTTACTAGTGTTGATCCATTATATATATAATTTCAAAAATATCATACTCGGCTCAAAACCAAAACGTACGTAGTAAACTAATTTTGAGTATGATTCAAACTATTTTCACCGTAACAATTTATATTATAACAAAAAATATATTATTTAATGCTCGTGGCCACACATTAATCGCTATGTGGGTTAGATGAAATATTTCTTTAGTCTTACTTTATAGATTTTCAAATATTTTATTGAAAATATCTATAATTTTCGCAGTGATAAAGATGCAATTAGTAAAAATAAATCACATAAAAACCAAACAGAAAATATTCATATCCAATATTTCAATATAATATAAGATGTTTCTGGGGAAAAAAAATAAAAAAAAAGAGAGGCAATAGACTCTGGACAATCACGAATCCAACTAAATTACCAACGACTATAAGAAATAAGTGGAAGTAAACCAATATCTTCCGACGGTGGCTAAAATATAGCTAGAAATTGTGTTAGTCTTTTATCATGTATATGCAGATTAGAAATATTGAGAGATTGAGGACTTGATCCTGTAGAATACAGGATAGTTGGCATTATCCATTTTCTCCAGTAACCCTTCCTACTCACCTATTCTACCTGCAAGAGTAAGAAAAAAAAATCGCCTAGATGAGTTAGAGACCACCACAAACTCTGAAAAGCAGCCTAAAATATAGAGTTGTTGTGTGTTCAAAGTCCCCACCTATGATAATAGTATCGCTAGAAACTACGTGTTTGTCTTTTCATCATGTATATGCAGACTAGAAATATTGAGAGAATGAGGACTTGATCCGGTAGGAAACATGATGGTTGGAATTATCCATTTTCTCCAGTTACCCTTCCTCCTCACCTTTCCTCCCTGCAAGAGTAAGAAAAAAATCGCCTAGATAAGTTAGAAAGCACCGATGCTCTATCTAAAGTGCATGTTGTGGGATGAAATGTCTACAAAATACCCAAAGGATATATAGATATATAGAACAAGACGGATGAGAAAGCTGAAAAGGGGATATTAACAGATTTTGCTCATAAGTTAATCGCATATTCACTTGTTTTTTCAGTAAAATTTTGGACTACACTACTAGTAAAAGATTTACTATAAGAAAAGTGGTATTGCGAAGATCAAATATGCGATACATTTCACCTGTATTTCCACCACATTCGAAGCTCGCAAAGCATCCAATATAAGTTGGACATTGTCTGTCAGCTCCCTAATCTGAAAAATTGAGAATGTATAATATTAGTATTCATAGTTAAGTCTCATCGTAATAGGTGGCAAATCATTTAAAAAGTTTGATATGATCAGCCATAAAATATCCAGCTGCCTCTGTGACTATGATAAGAGGTTAAATGGCAGCACTAACAGTCGATTTGGTGTTTCAAATCATGGCAGCAAGATTTTCAGCCAGAGATGATTTTGATCCGATCAGGCATCTCCAAATTCCACTCCAAAGACAACTTACATGAATAACTAACCCGTCCAAGCTACTTCATTCTCAAAATAGTATCATTGTTACCTAATGAAACCAACTAAAAAGAGTGTACCATGATTCTAATGTGCATTCTTGGTCATACACATTTACCATTTCCATATCAATATAAATCTTCTGATAAACTCAAGCGTATTACAGTTAGATATCAATTGTCATTTTATTTCATCCAAGAATAATCTAACAAAACCGAAACATTTCAAATTCTTAACCTATTGCTCACTAAATTCCAATTAAGAATCAAGCTTTTGATATTTTCAACTTTCTGATCTAGAGCCTCAAAATTTCTCTTCTATGTACCAACAATCAAAAAAGAATCGCAAGTTTTAGTTTAGATAAATGGATAAAGAAATAAGCATAAGCAGGAAATTTTCATTAATTTGACCGACTTACTTTCTTAAAGCTTGCTATTAAGTTTATGGGAACCATCCATCCACATCCATTTTCTGGCGCAAAATGTGTCCTTCACCAAATTCATCACGCAAGACATGTGAAAATCCAAGCGTTGATACCATGCGCAAATAGACAGCAATGAGCGGATGAATCATTTAGTATGCATAACAAAAATAACATACCAAAAATAATAATCTATCTGTTTCACAATTTTGGAAGGCAAGTGAGGATCAGGTATGGGAGACGACATTGGTGCATATGGAAACATAGGCATGTGCCCGGGTGAACCTGGGTGGGGTCCAAGAGCAAAATACGTAAAAGATGAAGCATCTGCAAATTGAAACAAAATATAATTAGCACGCAAGATAATCTACAGAAGCAAGTATCTCAAAGCAGCAAACCTCACCATTGTAGAACACTGGGGGACCATAGGGCCGCGCACCCACAGGGGGAGGTGGAGGAATAAAAGGAGCACTTGAAACTGGACCACGTATGAAGGGCCGAGAGGCGACACTCTGCTGGGGTGCAAGGTTTACTCTGCTGCCAAAAGATTGATGGTTATAGCTCCAATCATCAATCCAACGTTCCTGGTATCGTTTGCTACCATGGCCATGATTAGAAGAACCATTCCCTTGAAGTTGCGGTCCACTGTTGTTCCTTCTAAAAGGACCACGCGGATGGTGTGGCTCATGCCCACTGTGAGATCCTCCTCTCTGTCCAACATCCCAACGTGTGTTGTCCCTAGGAGATACCCCCGAAGAGATGCTGGACTTCACTGGCTTAAAAGGAGACGCTTCAACCACAGAACTGTGTGAATTTGGTGCTTGAGAAAAGCTGCCGTTGGCTGTTATGTTTCTGTGACTTGTCCTGTCACCACCTAGCTCCGGAGAACACTGGCGGATAGGAGATTCATGGTTCGAAGCTGAATTTGTTGCTACTTCCTGTGAAGACCAAGAGTCAACTGACGTCCCCTATTATTCACAAAAAGAAAATTTCGTAAGGAAAGCAGTCTAACTTGTACGAAAACTTGATCATCGAGTTCATAATAGCACTAGAAGCATATATAATAAAACCCAAGCAACTAAGAACATCAGATAAATTGAACAGGTAGATTAAAAGGGCCAAAATATAGAGAACAACAATGACAGAAATAATAAACCTGTGACAGAATGATTGGTTCGTGAGAGAGTTCTTCAAGAGAATCAGTCGAACTCGAAGAAGCCTTCGTGGAAGCACGAGCTGATTTGGAGAAATCAGGCCAAGATGCTGTCCCCATCAAAGCACCAACCTGCGGAGCAACACCATTAGCAGGATTGTTCCAAACACACTTCTTGGTTACACCAACATTCTCACTTCCCTCAGCCTGACCATCCTCGGCCAAGAAACTAGCAGGTGGTGCGATTAATTGGTTTAGGAAAATTTCAGAAGGCAAAACGTGCTTCTGATCAGAGATACTCGAACATGAACAAGGCGACGCGAGCCGTGAATGGCGATCAATAACAGAATTTACAGATTGAACAGAGGCGGAGGAGTCAGAAGCAGTAGCCATTGCAGAAAACAAAAAAATAGGTCAGGCAACTGAACATCAAACCCACCAACACAATCGAATCGATTAAAGAAAACCCAAAAATTCCCACTCGAAATCGAAATCGCCTATCTCCGCCCGTTTTCTTGTTCGGAAGCAAATAAAAGTGCAGTGTTCTAGTCTCCCCGCATATATATAGAGCAATGAAGCGGGGAATTAGTTTCCTACGACAAATATAATTACAGCTCGGATTTAATTAGGATATACGTATTTAGTATCAAGATAAAAAGATAAAGGTTAATTTTATTTATTTATATATCGGAACAAATAATATTTTATATCTCGAAAAAAAAAACAAAGAAGTAAAATAATCGATATTTAAAATCCGATATCTTTTTTATAAAACAAAGCCTATGTTTTTAAAAAAAAAAATCTTTAATGATTTATAAGGTGATTTATATCAAGTTTTACTTTTAAAATTTTGACATATGGTGATGATATAATTTATCTCCAAATTATCATTAAGAAGATCTTATCTTTGTATTTCAAATTGTTTCACATTAACTTTTTGCTAGAAAATTTTGATAGAATTAAATAAAACTCAAATACAAGATTAGATAAGAAAAACAAAAAACTTACTCTAAAATTACTAAAAAAATAAATAATCAATAAGAATAAAATATTTACTATTGTCATATTAATTTTTTCCTAAAAAAATAGCCGATTTATCTTTAATACCATACTTTAAATAAATAATAATTAATGTATAACATAACTATACTTTCAAAAATATAGATAAGGATTGGATGTTCAAAATTTGAAAATATGGTGAGAATAAGAACATGAGTGTTACTTCTGTTCTTAGATAATATAGAGATTATAATTTGCTTTAATCATTCTAAATCAATTGACAAAAATATTCTTTTAATTAAAAAAATCATGATAGAAATCTACGTTAAACTAAATAGATTTTTTTGTCAATGACATGTAATAATTGTTCTAAATAATTTATGTACTATTGATTCGCCCAAAAAATTATTAGAAAAATTGGCTCACAAGTATTTGTCACTAGTTCAACCCTAAGAATTATTATTATGGTCTGATTCATCTATGCACTGCTATCTAGAATATAGAGGATTTCAACATGTTCAAGAGTTGATTTTTGTCGTATAAGATTATTCATGGTACACACGTAGCATTTTGTTCTAAATATCACTTATTTTTTGTGTTCCTGTTGATGATTGTATCTAATATTATTCCATCACATCTCATGCACATGTAAACGCCACAACATAACGAACTCTTATATCAACTAACAAATACTTCGTATTTGCTCTTATTTATGAAAATGGCAAAACCGATTTTTATAAGAGTGCATTTTATGTCATTATAAACTCATTTAAGTGTTCAATTTCTATATAAGAAGAAATATCAAAGACATGTTTTCAGAAGTCCTCAATAAGCTCATCCATTTAAAAATTTAGGGTGGTAATATTTTTATTAAATATTGTATATTTGTCCCGGAACATGAAATACAAAACCTAAAGTGCCTCTTAAAACAAATATAAACCGTACCGTTATCATAGCACAATTTAGTACAAGGAAATGAATCCCTCTCTCTGTATTCTTAGGTAAATGAAAATGTTCTTTGTTTATGGAAAATCAATTTAAAATAGGAAAGGTTCAAAGTATATTCTAAGGGGGTTTGGTTGAGTGGATTAAACAATGATAGATTAATAGTCAAACACTTATCCAATATTTGGTTAAAATTTTAAGATGTTTTAATAATCATTTTGATCCGATTAAGATCCAATTTTTTAGATAACTATTTGATTATTAATCTACAAATCAAGTGAGATACACTATCAAAACTTAATAAATTACATTTTTCTCTCTCTTATTTCTTAGAGTGTTAAGTTATTTATTGAATAAAGATGAGTCTTATGTGAGACCGTCTCACGGATCTTAATCTGTGAGACGGGTCAACCCTACTCATATTCACAATAAAAGTAATACTCTTAGCATAAAAATAATACTTTTTCATGGATGACCCAATAGAGATCCGTCTCACAAAATACGACCCATGAGACCGTCTCACACAAGTTTTTGCCTTGAATAAAAATTTATTTTAGAATGTTGTACGTTAGATGTCGATCCTGATATTTATATATATCATTATTATTTAATTTATTTAACTTTAAAAAATATAAAGATATATTTTTATTTTGAAAAAAATAATTTATTTGTATATATTTAATAAATAATAAAAACTAAATTTTAATGTTGGTTATGCTTATCAATAATATTTTATTTTTATATTTTTAATTTATGATATTTACACATATTAATTCAATTATTAATATCGTCATTATTAACATTATTATTATTATTATCTAATATTATGTATTGCTTTGAGCACAACAAATAAGTAAACTTAACAAGGGTATAATATTAAATTTATTAATACGCAAAAACTTGTGTGAGACGGTCTCACGGGTCGTATTTGTGAGACGGATCTCTTATTTGGGTTACCCATGAAAAAGTATTACTTTTATGCTAAGAGTATTACTTTTTATTGTGAATATGGGTAGAGTTGACCCTCTCACGGATTATGATCCGTGGGACGGTCTCACATGAGACTCACTCAATATTTAAAAGCTAATCACATATTCAAAATGTTGAACCAAACAATCTTAATAGTATCACATAATGTTTGATTATCTATAGCATAATTAATCATTTATTTATCTCATCACTTGTACCAAACACACCCTAATAGAATAAGAAACATGAAATGAAATAATATTTTAAAGATTCGTCTTGTCTTATTAACCAGTTGAAATCGACTACTGTGTTAGATCTATTGTCCCTACTAATGCACTAGCACATTATAATCGGTTGGAGAATTCAGAATCGATTGGGCAATATCTTTGTTAGATGACTTCCGAAGAAGTTTTTTTGTTTGAAAACCTCTTTCTCCAAATCCACTAAGATTGGACGTTGATGCAGGATTTGATGTATCCTGGAACCAGTTCGACGTTGGTGTAGTAGTTGGTGATCCACAGGGTGTTTTAGACTGTTCAAACAGTAATTCAACCGACGGTCAAGATATTTAAGTTCTAGAAGTTCAACCACTTATTGATTCGGCGGATTTCCTATGACAACAGAATCTTTAGGCCCCAAAATTCACAAGCACCTAAACTGACTAGAAAAATCATGATAGAACTACTCCAAATCTCCAGAAACTATACCAAAAGCAATCATGCCAATGTTCTAGCTATACACATATATGGAACAAAAATAATACCAGAAAACAGCAAAAATCAACGAAGATTGTTTTGCGCAACCGCTTGGCACAGTTCATCCTCGTAGAATAGGGCTCTATTAGAAGCCAAGGATTTGCAGACAGGTTTCGGCAAAAAGGATGGCACCAAACATTTTGAAGAAAATGGGGATTCTTGGAAGAGAACAGCTGCAATTTGGCGCATCTCAGTGCATTTTAGACGAGAAGGGGGACGAGGGCCATGCTTAGGTGCCTTGGGTGAGTGAGGACTGCCAATCCACACTCCTTTTCCACCTCCCTTGCTGCAAATGGTTCCAATATGTTTCAACATTTTTTGTTTGTAGTAGACTTCTTAAGTACAAACAACATATTGGAACCATTTGGTTTGAGTGGTTGTAGATTCAATTTCTTGATTTTGGTTTGATCGTACGCTTCTAATGCAGGTGGGTTATCACGATTCAAGGGGTTTGGTGGTTTCACCCACCCCATAATTATAATGTGTTTTTTCCTTAACATTGATTTGTTCTCCCGTGGTTTTTATTGTTTTAGGGTTTAGGTTTTTGCTATGTCCCGCAAATTGGGGGTTTTCAGCATATTTGGGGATTTAGAACATTTAAAGAAATTATAATTTTAGGCTATGTTTGGACCTTGGGTGACAGAGAATGTGAAGAAAACCATCATTCATACTGAGAACCCCAAGGATGCAGTTTTCATTTTCTTTGTGATTGTTGGTGTAGGATTTTGGATGTGAATTTTGTGCTGTATAGTTTTTGGAGTTGTTAAGGTGATTTTTCAATCACCTTATGATTATTTTTTTCAGAACGTCGTCCCACGCAGAACTACCGAATTTTAGAGGGATGTTGATCTTTAGTAGTACTTTCTCTCGAATTATTCTTTATGCTAATGAAGGAGCTGTCCCTGCTATGCAGTTGGTACCATATTGGGAGCAATGACTGGAGCGCTTATTGGCCAAGAGACAGAAAGTGGATTTGTTAGAGGGGCTTCGGTTGGTGCCATATCCGGGTGCTGTTTCTCCATCGAAGTCTTTGAATCATCACTTCTTTTGTGGCAGTCCGATGAATCTGGGATACAGTGTCTCCTGTATTTGGTAAGTCTTATCTATTGAATGGATTAAATCTTGAGTCAATACTATTCAATTGCAGACGTGATAATTCTGGCATTCAATCTTCGAGATTTATAGCATGTTTAGTAATCTGATTGAGTTTGGAGCTAATAATCTGACTGTACAGATTGATGAAGTGAGCCTTCTAAGTGGCAGACTTGTCCGCGAGCGTATTGGTCCAGCTATGCTAAGTGCCGTGCAAAGTCAGGTATTATGCTGCTCGATTGCTTTTCTTTGAAATAGGGATGACAGTATTTTTACTTTTTTGACTTACGAAATTTTCTTCGTTAATCAGATGGGAGCTGTAGAACAACATTTGAAGACGTTCCCGACATTTTTGACACTGGCGGGGGCAAATGGTTTGTTAGTAGACACAGTTGAAAAGTTCCCAAAGATAAGGGTTGCAAGAGACGACATTGTTGATACTTCCGGAGAGGGAGTCTCTTGTTGGTTTGCCTTCAGGTACTGTTCTAATTTCTTTCCCTTTTTATCTGTCTCTTGTTAGATAAACTACATCAGTGCACCTTGACTTTTGGCCTATATAGTGACATTTATGAAATTTGCGTAATTTCTATGACAAAGCAATTACGCATACGACACATCCTACATCTACAGCTCGGTGTGGGTATTCATTTATATCCACCTAATTTCAGAAGAGGCCATTGTAATTATTCAAGTGTTGGCCAAAGTTGAGCTCTTTGTATATAGACTTCTTTTATCGACAAGTTGTAACTGATTTCGAAGAATCTGTCCCATGCTTTTAAATATACGCAGGACTTTCAGCTAGGGGAGACCTGTGCGCAAGTTTACCTCATTGTCACCACTTGTTTCATCTACCTTGCATCGACTCTTGGCTGGTGAGACACGGTCTTTGCCGTTGTGTAGAAGAGTATTTTGATGCTCTTTTTGTACGGCGAGAAACACCAGCTTGATGATATCCTCTTACTCGTATACGGCCTCTCTATTTGTTCAATAAATCCGTAGTTTTAGATTGGCTAGGTGCAGCTCTATGTATGTAGTTTCTGAGGCAACATCTTTCGTGTTCGGTCTCTCTGCACTTGATCACGATTTTGTAAAGAAAATTTTGAGGTGTGGTTTGTATTCCCTCACAGATCCTACGTACACACCATGTTTGTTTGCTATTAGTATTTTCTTTATCATCACTAGTTGTGTTGTTACATGCATTGTATCGTATCCATCTGTATGACGTGGATAATTTGACTATTCCTATAAATCATCGTAAATTATGCAAATTAGTACAGGCGCATAATATATTTTCATTCTTATTCATTTATAAATATTGTTCCATAGTTTATTTATCAATAAAGTTCAATTTTTCTTGCTTGATTTTCACTTCATTCACAACCATGCTTTGCACTTTCTAACCATTTTTAATTTTAACGCTCATCTGGTGTAACTCTTTATTCTTGTTTTTTTTTTAAAAAAAAATCTATTAAGTGTAAGTATTTTAATTTATAACATCGGATTTCAGATTATCTTTATGACAATCGAAATCACTGTTTACCATGTAATGAAAAAAAATCTCTCACTCCAATCATACGAAATTTTGAGAATTCTAAAATTGGCTACAAGTCCGTGAGAAAGCTAGTTTTTTTAAAGAACTTTCCTTAAGCTAAAGAGATAAAATGAAAGTACTTTTTTATTATATATCAATGAGAATGGAGAGTCCTCCTCCCAATCCATACATACATGATCGATAGAATACTACGTAAGTAGGACAGTCAACTTTATACTGTTACTTTTTGGATTTGAAAAAGAATGCATTATCATTCATTTTGCAATAATTTCTTTTAAAAAAAGTATATTCATCTTATTAGCGGTTCTTTTTCTATTTTTTTTCAAGGAATCGAAAATAAAATTAGGAGAAAATATCTCAACTAATTTCTGAACCAAAACAAATTAAGGCTCGGCTGAGCAATATTTTGTAGTATTTTACAAATAAAAAATAAAAGCATGTGTTTGGATAAATTTTTTGTGAAATATTTTAAAAAGGTGTTCTACAAAGAACAATTGAGAGTTTTTTTTTATATTTTTAGAAATAAAGGTACGATAAAAATCGAAACATACTACTTTTTAATTATAAAAAACGATTTTAAAATATATGTCCAAATGCATATTTGTTCTTAAAACAACTTCAAATCTTTATGGTATCGAGACGTTGAAATTATTTTACTTTTCACAAAATATTGCCTAGTTACGCAATTACTTCTGTATGAAGGTCCAAAATACATGTCATTGATAAGACCAAAACTAATTCAATCTTTTCAAAAAAAAAATAATAATAATAATCAATGTATTACAAAAAAAATTCGGTATTGTTAGCAATTTATTTGAAGTTATACTAAAGTAAAATTTTAAATATTTAGTCGATCAAAACTCAAAATGTAACAAGTTAATAGATCGAAAAGTTTATTTTTTCCCTACAAAAAAAATGACCGATTTCAAACTTTAAATCTTTCTTGATTCAAATTTCAGTTCCATACATGAAATATGAACTAAGAACCACCGTTGAAATCCACAACAAACGTGTTTAGCAAGGGCAATATAGGTATTCGCGAGAGATACACGACAAAAGACCCAAACAATTCATCCATGCACGATGATAGAAGAACATGCTACCCACTCAACTCATTCCCCTCTCTACTCTTGAATAGTCCCAACATTTAACAATTCTTAAATCTCAAAGCCGACAGCCAAAATGGGTTTCATTACAGGAAACGGAAAAACCTCTATCTCGAATCGTCGTGAAAAAACTTTTCCAACGATCATCATCCGATCACGAAAGCTATTCTAGTATTGTGATTGTGCACAACAACAACAAAAGGAAGATTCAGCAATGAAATAAGCAACATCTTGTATGAAGAGACTATGGGTACAGATTTCTTGTCAAGAGAAGTATGGTTGTCTTACTTATTCGCGCGCAAACATTATATATAGAGAGAATTTTGTTAGAAACAGACGAAAATGATCTTGTAAGTTGGCTTGTGAATTGAAATTTGATTATTTATGAGTCCAAAATTTGTTCTTAATGTAATAATTGTCTTCCTTTGTATCTCATAACATAGTATTGAATATTATCCATACGTTTGAAAACATGGCAGCACTCAGGCGAAAAATATTCCAAATACGGACAATGACAAATTATTTTAGTAATTCCTACTTTTAATAAACAGATAATCAAAATCTATTTTGGTCAGACTTATTGGACAAACAATGCCTAAACCATATATTACTTATGATAACATAATGCATGTTTGCATATATTTATACAGGCTAGAAGGCATTCAGAAAAGTCTGGTGAAGTTGCAAGCCCTCGTTCGAGGGGTTATCGCCGAAGACAAGCACGCTTAGCCTTGCAATGCATGCACGCACGCACGCACTTGCCCAGTGCACCTCACTGTTCACGCTCGAAAGCTTCTGTTAAACGACTAGTCGAATATAGCCTAAATGGGAGCAATTCATGGTATTTTTCGATTTCAAGAAAATTCAATGTTAAGTGTTGTACAATTATTCCAAGGAAATGGGAATCATGCTGGCTGCGGATCAACTTTTGAAAACTAGATAGATATCGAGCACGTAATTAAACAAGAATAAATGTTATAAAATATTTTGAAATATATTTGTACAGATGGATTTATTATATATTTCGAGCATGTTTTAGTTTGATATTGAGCTTGAATAATGTTGGAGCTTGTTTTAGTTTGATATTTCGGAGTATATATCACCAAATAAATCATTTACTCTTGCTAATATACTATCCTCCAAAAATTAGATTTACTAGTGTTGATCCATTATATATATAATTTCAAAAATATCATACTCGGCTCAAAACCAAAACGTACGTAGTAAACTAATTTTGAGTATGATTCAAACTATTTTCACCGTAACAATTTATATTATAACAAAAAATATATTATTTAATGCTCGTGGCCACACATTAATCGCTATGTGGGTTAGATGAAATATTTTCTTTAGTCTTACTTTATAGATTTTCAAATATATTTTATTGAAAATATCTATAATTTTCGCAGTGATAAAGATGCAATTAGTAAAAATAAATCACATAAAAACCAAACAGAAAATATTCATATCCAATATTTCAATATAATATAAGATGTTTCTGGGGAAAAAAAATAAAAAAAAGAGAGGCAATAGACTCTGGACAATCACGAATCCAACTAAATTACCAACGACTATAAGAAATAAGTGGAAGTAAACCAATATCTTCCGACGGTGGCTAAAATATAGCTAGAAATTGTGTTAGTCTTTTTATCATGTATATGCAGATTAGAAATATTGAGAGATTGAGGACTTGATCCTGTAGAATACAGGATAGTTGGCATTATCCATTTTCTCCAGTAACCCTTCCTACTCACCTATTCTACCTGCAAGAGTAAGAAAAAAAATCGCCTAGATGAGTTAGAGACCACCACAAACTCTGAAAAGCAGCCTAAAATATAGAGTTGTTGTGTGTTCAAAGTCCCCACCTATGATAATAGTATCGCTAGAAAACTACGTGTTTGTCTTTTCATCATGTATATGCAGACTAGAAATATGGAGAGAATGAGGACTTGATCCTGTAGGAAACATGATGGTTGGAATTATCCATTTCCTCCAGTTACCCTTCCTCCTCACCTTTCCTCCCTGCAAGAGTAAGAAAAAAATCGCCTAGATAAGTTAGAAAGCACCGATGCTCTATCTAAAGTGCATGTTGTGGGATGAAATGTCTACAAAATACCCAAAGGATATATAGATATATAGAACAAGACGGATGAGAAAGCTGAAAAGGGGATATTAACAGATTTTGCTCATAGTTAATCTAATTTTTGGAGGATAGTATATAATGGATAAATACTAGTAAATCTAATTTTTGGAGGATAGTATATTAGCAAGAGTATATGATTTATTTGGGTGATATATTCTCCGAAATATCAAACTAAAACATGCTCCCACATTATTCTTATACTCAAAAATATCAAACTAAAACATGCTCGAAATATATAATAAATCCATCTGTATAAATATATTTCAAAATATTTTATAACATTTTATTCTTGTTTAATTATGTGCTCGATATCTATCTAGTTTTCAAAAGTTGATCCGCAGCCAGCATGATTCCCATTTCCTTGGCATAATTGTACAACACTTAACATTGAATTATCTAGAAATCGAAAAATACCATGGATTGCCCCAATTTAGGCTATCTTCGATTAGTTTCAATTTGAGTAAAAAAATAAAAAAACATATAATACATAAATTACATTTGAATTAATACAAAAATTAAATAAATTCAAAATTGAATTAAATGAATTGATATAATCAATGCAAACAATAATTAAAGTGATCATTTATTACAGTACACACACATATAATTAATTTTGATATCCTGCACACCTACCGTACACACTTTTGTGAGCACCGACGAGGTGTCACTCATCTATTGGATGTGATGAAATATAGAAAAATTACACATCGAATGGATGAGTGACACCTCATCGGTGCTCACAGAGGTGTGCACGTAGGTGTGCAGGATATCAAAATTATATATATATATATATATATAACATTGTAATCATTTGTGTTTAAAATTTATTTATACAGTTTGTAATAAAAATTAAATATATCATAGTAACACAAATCATATCACAAATTAAATTGATTGATATAATCAATGTAAAAATTTTTAATTTAGTTTATATTTTCAATAAAGTTTAGTTTCAATTTGAATAAAAAATATATAATATATAAATTATATTTGAATTAATATAAAAATGAATTAAATTCAATTTGAACTAAATGAATTGATATAATCAATACAAACAATAATTGAAATTATCATTTATTGTAGTACATATATTCAATATTAATGATATATCTTTTCTTTTTAGAAATAACATTTTGACGGAAAATTAATATTTTTGGCAAAATATTAGAGTACTTGGTAAAAGGACATCGTAAAATGCACAATTGTATTTTAAAAAAAACCACTAAAGAACCAGTTGTTTCCTCGTTCAATGATTTTACTTCTTAACCTATATTGCTCATTAAAGAAATTGAGGACTTGATCATGTAGAATACAAGAAGGTTGGCATTATCCATTTTCTCCAATTACCCTTCCTCCTCACCTTTTCTCCCTGCAAGAGTAAGAAAAAAAATCGCCTAGATGAGTTAGAAACCACCAATACTCTATCTAAAGTGCATGTCGTGGATGAAATGTCTACAAAATACCCAAAGGATAACAAGTCTATAGATATATAGAACAAGTCGCATGAGAAAGCTGAAAAGGGGATATTAACAGATTTTGCTCATAAGTTAATCGCATATTCACTTGTTTTTTCAGTAAAATTTTGGACTACACTACTAGTAAAAGATTTACTATAAGAAAAGTGGTATTGCGAAGATCAAATATGCGATACATTTCACCTGTATTTCCACCACATTCGAAGCTCGCAAAGCATCCAATATAAGTTGGACATTGTCTGTCAGCTCCCTAATCTGAAAAATTGAGAATGTATAATATTAGTATTCATAGTTAAGTCTCATCGTAATAGGTGGCAAATCATTTAAAAAGTTTGATATGATCAGCCATAAAATATCCAGCTGCCTCTGTGACTATGATAAGAGGTTAAATGGCAGCACTAACAGTCGATTTGGTGTTTCAAATCATGGCAGGCAAGATTTTCAGCCAGAGATGATTTTGATCCGATCAGGCATCTCCAAATTCCACTCCAAAGACAACTTACATGAATAACTAACCCGTCCAAGCTACTTCATTCTCAAATAGTATCATTGTTACCTAATGAAACCAACTAAAAAGAGTGTACCATGATTCTAATGTGCATTCTTGGTCATACAAATTTACCATTTCCATATCAATATAAATCTTCTGATAAACTCAAGCGTATTACAGTTAGATATCAATTGTCATTTTATTTCATCCAAGAATAATCTAACAAAACCGAAACATTTCAAAATTCTTAACCTATATTGCTCACTAAATTCCAATTAAAGAATCAAGCTTTTGATATTTTCAACTTTCTGATCTAGAGCCTCAAAATTTCTCTTCTATGTACCAACAATCAAAAAAGAATCGCAAGTTTTAGTTTAGATAAAATGGATAAAGAAATAAGCATAAGCAGGAAATTTTTCATTAATTTGACCGACTTACTTTCTTAAAGTTTGCTATTAAGTTTATGGGAACCCATCCATCCACATCCATTTTCTGGCGCAAATATGTGTCCTTCACCAAATTATCATCACTGCAAGATACATGTGAGAATCCAAGCGTTGATACCATGCGCAAATAGACAGCAATGAGCGGATGAATCATTTAGTATGCATAACAAAAATAACATACCAAAAATAATAATCTATCTGTTTCACAATTTTGGAAGGCAAGTGAGGATCAGGTATGGGAGACGACATTGGTGCATATGGAAACATAGGCATGTGCCCGGGTGAACCTGGGTGGGGTCCAAGAGCAAATACGTAAAAGATGAAGCATCTGCAAATTGAAACAAAATATAATTAGCACGCAAGATAATCTACAGAAGCAAGTATCTCAAAGCAGCAAACCTCACCATTGTAGAACACTGGGGGACCATAGGGCCGCGCACCCACAGGGGGGAGGTGGAGGAATAAAAGGAGCACTTGAAACTGGACCACGTATGAAGGGCCGAGAGGCGACACTCTGCTGGGGTGCAAGGTTTACTCTGCTGCCAAAAGATTGATGGTTATAGCTCCAATCATCAATCCAACGTTCCTGGTATCGTTTGCTACCATGGCCATGATTAGAAGAACCATTCCCTTGAAGTTGCGGTCCACTGTTGTTCCTTCTAAAAGGACCACGCGGATGGTGTGGCTCATGCCCACTGTGAGATCCTCCTCTCTGTCCAACATCCCAACGTGTGTTGTCCCTAGGAGATACCCCCGAAGAGATGCTGGACTTCACTGGCTTAAAAGGAGACGCTTCAACCACAGAACTGTGTGAATTTGGTGCTTGAGAAAAGCTGCCGTTGGCTGTTATGTTTCTGTGACTTGTCCTGTCACCACCTAGCTCCGGAGAACACTGGCGGATAGGAGATTCATGGTTCGAAGCTGAATTTGTTGCTACTTCCTGTGAAGACCAAGAGTCAACTGACGTCCCCTATTATTCACAAAAAGAAAATTTCGTAAGGAAAGCAGTCTAACTTGTACGAAAACTTGATCATCGAGTTCATAATAGCACTAGAAGCATATATAATAAAACCCAAGCAACTAAGAACATCAGATAAATTGAACAGGTAGATTAAAAGGGCCAAAATATAGAGAACAACAATGACAGAAATAATAAACCTGTGACAGAATGATTGGTTCGTGAGAGAGTTCTTCAAGAGAATCAGTCGAACTCGAAGAAGCCTTCGTGGAAGCACGAGCTGATTTGGAGAAATCAGGCCAAGATGCTGTCCCCATCAAAGCACCAACCTGCGGAGCAACACCATTAGCAGGATTGTTCCAAACACACTTCTTGGTTACACCAACATTCTCACTTCCCTCAGCCTGACCATCCTCGGCCAAGAAACTAGCAGGTGGTGCGATTAATTGGTTTAGGAAAATTTCAGAAGGCAAAACGTGCTTCTGATCAGAGATACTCGAACATGAACAAGGCGACGCGAGCCGTGAATGGCGATCAATAACAGAATTTACAGATTGAACAGAGGCGGAGGAGTCAGAAGCAGTAGCCATTGCAGAAAACAAAAAAATAGGTCAGGCAACTGAACATCAAACCCACCAACACAATCGAATCGATTAAAGAAAACCCAAAAATTCCCACTCGAAATCGAAATCGCCTATCTCCGCCCGTTTTCCTTGTTCGGAAGCAAATAAAAGTGCAGTGTTCTAGTCTCCCCGCATATATATAGAGCAATGAAGCGGGGAATTAGTTTCCTACGACAAATATAATTACAGCTCGGATTTAATTAGGATATACGTATTTAGTATCAAGATAAAAAGATAAAGGTTAATTTTATTTATTTATATATCGGAACAAATAATATTTTATATCTCGAAAAAAAAAACAAAGAAGTAAAATAATCGATATTTAAAATCCGATATCTTTTATTTATAAAAACAAAGCCTATGTTTTTAAAAATCGAAAAATCTTTAATGATTTATAAGGTGATTTATATCAAGTTTTACTTTTAAAATTTTGACATATGGTGATGATATAATTTATCTCCAAATTATCATTAAGAAGATCTTATCTTTGTATTTCAAATTGTTTCACATTAACTTTTTGCTAGAAAATTTTGATAGAATTAAATAAAACTCAAATACAAGATTAGATAAGAAAAACAAAAAACTTACTCTAAAATTACTAAAAAAATAAATAATCTAAATAAGAATAAAATATTTACTATTGTCATATTAATTTTTACCTAAAAAAATAGCCGATTTATCTTTAATACCATACTTTAAATAAATAATAATTAATGTATAACATAACTATACTTTCAAAAATATAGATAAGGATTGGATGTTCAAAATTTGAAAATATGGTGAGAATAAGAACATGAGTGTTACTTCTGTTCTTAGATAATATAGAGATTATAATTTGCTTTAATCATTCTAAATCAATTGACAAAAATATTCTTTTAATTAAATAAAAATCATGATAGAAATCTACGTTAAACCTAAATAGATTTTTTTTGTCAATTGACATGTAATAATTGTTCTAAATAATTTATGTACTAATTGATTCAAGCCCAAAAAATTATTAGAAAAAATTGGCTCTACAAGTATTTGTCACTAGTTCAACCATAAGAATTATTATTATGGTCTGATTCATCTATGCACTGCTATCTAGAATATAGAGGTGATTTCAACATGTTCAAGAGTTGATTTTTGTCGTATAAGATTATTCATGGTACACACGTAGCATTTTGTTCTAATATCACTTATTTTTTTGTGTTCCTGTTGATGATTGTATCTAATATTATTCCATCACATCTCATGCACATGTAAACGCCACAACATAACGAACTCTTATATCAACTAACAAATACTTCGTATTTGCTCTTATTTTATGAAAATGGCAAAACCGATTTTTTATAAGAGTGCATTTTATGTCATTATAAACTCATTTAAGTGTTCAATTTTCTATACAAGAAGAAATATCAAAGACATGTTTTCAGAAGTCCTCAATAAGCTCATCCATTTAAAAATTTAGTGGTGGTAATATTTTTATTAAATATTGTATATTTGTCCCGGAATCATGAAATACAAAACCTAAAGCTTTTGATTATTAATCTAACAAATCAAGTGAGATACACTATCAAAACTTAATAAATTACATTTTTCTCCTCTTATTTCTTAGTGTTAAGTTATTTATTGAATAAAGAGTGAGTCTTATGTGAGACCGTCTCACGGATCTTAATCTGTGAGACGGGTCAACCCTACTCATATTCACAATAAAAGTAATACTTTTAGCATAAAAAGTAATACTTTTTCATGGATGACCCAAATAGAGATCCGTCTCACAAAATACGACCCATGAGACCGTCTCACACAAGTTTTTGCCTTGAATAAAAAATTTATTTTAGAATGTTGTACGTTAGATGTCGATCCTGATATTTAATATATATCATTATTATTTAATTTGATTTAAACTTTAAAAAATATAAAGATATATTTTTATTTGAAAAAAATAATTTATTTGTATATATTTTAATAAAATAATAAAACTAAATTTAATGTTGGTTATGCTTATCAATAATATTTTTATTTTTATTATATTTAATTTTATGATATTTACACATATTAATTCAAAGATTATTAATATCGTCATTATTAACATTATTATTATTATTATCTAATATTATGTATTGCTTTGAGCACAACAAATAAGTAAACTTAACAAGGGTATAATATTAAATTTATTAATACGCAAAACTTGTGTGAGACGGTCTCACGGGTCGTATTTGTGAGACGGATCTCTTATTTGGGTTACCCATGAAAAAGTATTACTTTTTATGCTAAGAGTATTACTTTTTATTGTGAATATGGGTAGAGTTGACCCGTCTCACGGATTATGATCCGTGGGACGGTCTCACATGAGACTCACTCAATATTTAAAAGCTAATCACATATTCAAAATGTTGAACCAAACAATCTTAATAGTATCACATAATGTTTGATTATCTATAGCATAATTAATCATTTATTTATCTCATCACTTGTACCAAACACACCCTAATAGAATAAGAAAACATGAAATGAAATAAATATTTTAAAGATTCGTCTTGTCTTATTAACCAGTTGAAATCGACTACTGTGTTAGATCTATTGTCCCTACTAATGCACTAGCACATTATAATCGGTTGGGAGAATTCAGAATCGATTGGGCAATATCTTTGTTAGATGACTTCCGAAGAAGTTTTTTGTTTGAAAACCTCTTTCTCCAAATCCACTAAGATTGGACGTTGATGCAGGATTTGATGTATCCTGGAACCAGTTCGACGTTGGTGTAGTAGTTGGTGATCCACAGGGTGTTTTAGACTGTTCAAACAGTAATTCAACCGACGGTCAAGATGATATTTAAGTTCTAGAAGTTCAACCACTTATTGATTCGGCGGATTTCCTATGACAACAGAATCTTTAGGTCCCAAAATTCACAAGCACCTAAACTGACTAGAAAAATCATGATAGAAATCTACTCCAAATCTCCAGAAACTATACCAAAAGCAATCATGCCAATGTTCTAGCTATACACATATATGGAACAAAAATAATACCAGAAAACAGCAAAAATCAACGAAGATTGTTTTGCGCAACCGCTTGGCACAGTTCATCCTCGTAGAATAGGGCTCTATTAGAAGCCAAGGATTTGCAGACAGGTTTCGGCAAAAAGGATGGCACCAAACATTTTGAAGAAAATGGGGATTCTTGGAAGAGAACAGCTGCAATTTGGCGCATCTCAGTGCATTTTAGACGAGAAGGGGGACGAGGGCCATGCTTAGGTGCCTTGGGTGAGTGAGGACTGCCAATCCACACTCCTTTTCCACCTCCCTTGCTGCAAATGGTTCCAATATGTTTCAACATTTTTTGTTTGTAGTAGACTTCTTAAGTACAAACAACATATTGGAACCATTTGGTTTGAGTGGTTGTAGATTCAATTTCTTGATTTTGGTTTGATCGTACGCTTCTAATGCAGGTGGGTTATCACGATTCAAGGGGTTTGGTGGTTTCACCCACCCCATAATTATAATGTGTTTTTTCCTTAACAATGATTTGTTCTCCCGTGGTTTTTATTGTTTTAGGGTTTAGGTTTTTGCTATGTCCCACAAATTGGGGGTTTTCAGCATATTTGGGGATTTAGAACATTTAAAGAAATTATAATTTTAGGCTATGTTTGGACCTTGGGTGACAGAGAATGTGAAGAAAACCATCATTCATACTGAGAACCCCAAGGATGCAGTTTTCATTTTCTTTGTGATTGTGTGGTGTAGGATTTTGGATGTGAATTTTGTACTGTATAGGTTTTTGGAGTTGATTAAAGGTGATTTTTCAATCACCTTATGATTATTTTTTTCAGAAACGTCTCACGCAGCGACTACCAAATTTTAGAGGGATGTTGATCTTTAGTAGTACTTTCTCTCGAATTATTCTTTATGCTAATGAAGGAGCTGTCCTGCTATGCAGTTGGTACCATATTGGGAGCAATGACTGGAGCGCTTATTGGCCAAGAGACAGAAAGTGGATTTGTTAGAGGGGCTTCGGTTGGTGCCATATCCGGTGCTGTTTACTCCATCGAAGTCTTTGAATCATCACTTCTTTTGTGGCAGTCCGATGAATCTGGGATACAGTGTCTCCTGTATTTGGTAAGTCTTATCTATTGAATGGATTAATAATCTTGAGTCAATACTATTCAATTGCAGACGTGATAATTCTGGCATTCAATCTTCGAGATTTATAGCATGTTTAGTAATCTGATTGAGTTTGGAGCTAATAATCTGACTGTACAGATTGATGTGATAGTGAGCCTTCTAAGTGGCAGACTTGTCCGCGAGCGTATTGGTCCAGCTATGCTAAGTGCCGTGCAAAGTCAGGTATTATGCTGCTCGATTGCTTTTCTTTGAAATAGGGATGACAGTATTTTTACTTTTTTGACTTACGAAATTTTCTTCGTTAATCAGATGGGAGCTGTAGAAACAACATTTGAAGACGTTCCCGACATTTTTGACACTGGCGGGGCAAATGGTTTGTTAGTAGACACAGTTGAAAAGTTCCCAAAGATAAGGGTTGCAAGAGACGACATTGTTGATACTTCCGGAGAGGGAGTCTCTTGTTCTGTTTGCCTTCAGGTACTGTTCTAATTTCTTTCCCTTTTTATCTGTCTCTTGTTAGATAAACTACATCAGTGCACCTTGACTTTTGGCCTATATAGTGACATTTATGAAATTTGCGTAATTTCTATGACAAAGCAATTACGCATACGACACATCCTACATCTACACTCGTTGTGGGTATTCATTTATATCCACCTAATTTCAGAAGAGGCCATTGTAATTATTCAAGTGTTGGCCAAAGTTTGAGCTCTTTGTATATAGACTTCTTTTATCGACAAGTTGAACTGATTTAGAAGAATCTGTCCCATGCTTTTAAATATACGCAGGACTTTCAGCTAGGGGAGACCGTGCGAAGTTTACCTCATTGTCACCACTTGTTTCATCTACCTTGCATCGACTCTTGGCCGGTGAGACACGGTTCTTGCCCGTTGTGTAGAAGAGTATTTTGATGCTCTTTTTGTACGGCGAGAAACACCAGCTTGATGATATCCTCTTACTCGTATACGGCCTCTCTATTTGTTCAATAAATCCGTAGTTTTAGATTGGCTAGGTGCAGCTCTATGTATGTAGTTTCTGAGCAACATCTTTCGTGTTCGGTCTCTGCGCTTGATCACGATTTTGTAAAGAAAATTTTGAGGTGTGGTTTGTATTCCCTCACAGATCCTACGTACACACAATGTTTGTTTGCTATTAGTATTTTCTTTATCATCACTAGTTGTGTTGTTACATGGCATTGTATCGTATCCATCTTGTATGACGTGGATAATTTGACTATTCCTATAAATCATCGTAAATTATGCAAATTAGTACAGGCGCATAATATATTTTCATTCTTATTCATTTATAAATATTGTTCCATAGTTTATTTATCAATAAAGTTCAATTTTTCTTGCTTGATTTTCACTTCATTCACAACCATGCTTTGCACTTTCTAACCATTTTAATTTTAACGCTCATCTGGTGTAACTCTTTATTCTTGTTTTTTTTAAAAAAAAAAATCTATTAAGTGTAAGTATTTTAATTTATAACATCGGATTTCAGATTATCTTTTATGACAATCGAAATCACCTGTTTACCATGTAATGAAAAAAATCTCTCACAGTCCAATGGCTAACAAGAAAGTGAGCAATCAAACTACCATTTCAATTCAATCATATGAAAAAATTTGAGAATTCTAAAATTGGCTACAAGTCCGTGAGAAACCTAGTATTTTTAAAGAACTTTCCTAAGCTAAAGAGATAAAATGAAAGTACTTTTTATGATATATCAATGAGAATGGAGAGTCCTCCTCCCAATCCATACATACATGATCGATAGAATACTGCGTAAGTAGGACAGTCAACTTTATACTGTTTACTTTTTGGATTTGAAAAAGAATGCATTATCATTCATTTTGCAATAATTTCTTTAAAAAAGTATATTCATCTTATTAGCGGTTCTTTTTCTTATTTTTTTTTCAAGGAATCGAAAATAAAATTAGGAGAAAATTATCTCAACTACATTTTCTGAACCAAAACAAATTAAGGCTCGGCTGAGCAAATATTTTTAGTATTTTACAAATAAAAAATAAAAGCATGTGTTTGGATAAATTTTTTGTGAAATATTTTTAAAAAGGTGTTCTACAAAGAACAATTGAGAGTTTTTTTTTTATATTTTTAGAAATAAAGGTAACGATAAAAATCGAAACATACTACTTTTTAATTATAAAAACGATTTTAAAATATATGTCCAAATGCATATTTGTTCTTAAAACAACTTCAAATCTTTATGGTATCGAGACGTTGAAATATTTTTACTTTTCACAAAATATTGCATAGTTACGCAATTACTTCTGTATGAAGGTCCAAATACATGTCATTGATAAGACCAAAACTAATTCAATCTTTTCAAAAAAAAATAATAATAATAATTCAATCTTTACAAAAAAATTCGGTATTGTTAGCAATTTATTTGAAGTTATACTAAAGTAAAATTTTAAATATTTAGTCGATCAAAACTCAAAATGTAACAAGTTAATAGATCGAAAAGTTTATTTTTTCCCTACAAAAAAAATGACCGATTTCAAACTTTAAAATCTTTCTTGATTCAAATTTCAGTTCCATACCTGAAATATGAACTAAGAACCACCGTGAAATCCAAAACAAACGTGTTTAGCAAGGGCAATATAGGTATTTCGCGAGAGATACACGACAAAAGACCCAAACAATTCATCCATGCACGATGATAGAAGAACATGCTACCCACTCAACTCATTCCCCTCTCTACTCTTGAATAGTCCCAACATTTAACAATTCTTAAATCTCAAAGCCGACAGCCAAAATGGGTTTCCTTACAGAACGGAAAAAACCTCTATCTCGAATCGTCGTGAAAAAACTTTTCCAACGATCATCATCCGATCACGAAAGCGATTCTAGTATTGTGATTGTGCACAACAACAACAAAAGGAAGATTCAGCAATGAAATAAGCAACATCTTTGTATGAAGAGACTATGGGTACAGATTTCTTGTCAAGAGAAGATATGTGTTGTCTTACTTATTCGCGCGCAAACATATATATATAGAGAGAATTTTGTTAGAAAAGACGAAAATGATCTTGTAAGTTGGCTTGAATTGAAATTTGATTATTTTATGAGTCAAAATTTGTTCTTAATGTAATAACTTGTCTTCCTTTGTATCTCATAACATAGTAGTGAATATTATCCATACGTTTGAAAACATGGCAGCACTCAGGCGAAAAAATGATTCCAAATACGGACAATGACAAATTATTTTAGTAATTCCTACTTTTAATAAACAGATAATCAAAATCTATTTTGGTCAGACTTATTGGACAAACATGCCCTAAACCATATATTACTTATGATAACATAATGCATGTTTGCATATATTTATACAGGTAGAAAGGCATTCAGAAAAGTCTGGTGAAGTTGCAAGCCCTCGTTCGAGGGGTTATCGTCCGAAGACAAGCACGCTTAGCTTGCAATGCATGCCACGCAGCACGCACTTGCCCAGTGCACCTCACTGTTCACGCTCGAAAGCTTCTGTTAAACGACTAGTCGACTATAGGCCTAAATGGGAGCAATTCATGGTATTTTTCGATTTCAAGAAAATTCAATGTTAAGTGTTGTACAATTATTCCAAGGAAATGGGAATCATGCTGGCTGCGGATCAACTTTTGAAACTAGATAGATATCGAGCACGTAATTAAACAAGAATAAATGTTATAAAATATTTTGAAATATATTTGTACAGATGGATTTATTTATATATTTCGAGCATGTTTTAGTTTGATATTGAGCTTGAATAATGTTGGAGCTTGTTTTAGTTTGATATTTCGGAGTATATATCACCAAATAAATCATTTACTCTTGCTAATATACTATCCTCCAAAATTAGATTTACTAGTGTTGATCCATTATATATATAATTTCAAAAATATCATACTCGGCTCAAAACCAAAACGTACGTAGTAAACTAATTTTGAGTATGATTCAAACTATTTTCACCGTAACAATTTATATTATAACAAAAATATATTATTTAATGCTCGTGGCCACACATTAATCGCTATGTGGGTTAGATGAAATATTTTCTTTAGTCTTACTTTATAGATTTTCAAATATATTTTATTGAAAATATCTATAATTTTCGCAGTGATAAAGATGCAATTAGTAAAAATAAATTACATAAAAACCAAACAGAAAATATTCATATCCAATATTTCAATATAATATAAGATGTTTCTGGGGAAAAAAAATAAAAAAAAGAGAGGCAATAGACTCTGGACAATCACGAATCCAACTAAATTACCAACGACTATAAGAAATAAGTGGAAGTAACCAATATCTTCCGACGGTGGCTAAAATATAGCTAGAAATTGTGTTAGTCTTTTTATCATGTATATGCAGATTAGAAATATTGAGAGATTGAGGACTTGATCCTGTAGAATACAGGATAGTTGGCATTATCCATTTTCTCAGTAACCCTTCCTACTCACCTATTCTACCTGCAAGAGTAAGAAAAAAATCGCCTAGATGAGTTAGAGACCACCACAAACTCTGAAAAGCAGCCTAAAATATAGAGTTGTTGTGTGTTCAAAGTCCCCACCTATGATAATAGTATCGCTAGAAATACGTGTTTGTCTTTTCATCATGTATATGCAGACTAGAATATTGAGAGAATGAGGACTTGATCCGGTAGGAAAACATGATGGTTGGAATTATCCATTTTCTCCAGTTACCCTCCGCCTCACCTTTCCTCCCTGCAAGAGTAAGAAAAAACTCGCCCTAGATAAGGTTAGAAAGCACCGATGCTCTATCTAAAGTGCATGTTGTGGGATGAACATGTCTACAAAATACCCAAAGGATATATAGATATATAGAACAAGACGGATGAGAAAGCTGAAAAGGTGATATTAACAGATTTTGCTCATAAGTTAATCTAATTTTTGGAGGCTAGTATTATAATGGATAAATACTAGTAAATCTAATTTTTGGAGGATAGTATATTAGCAAGAGTATATGATTTATTTGGGTGATATATTGTCCGAAATATCAAACTAAAACATGCTCCCACATTATTCTTATACTCAAAAATATCAAACTAAAACATGCTCGAAATATATAAATAAATCCATCTGTATAAATATATTTCAAAATATTTTATAACATTTTATTCTTGTTTAATTATGTGCTCGATATCTATCTAGTTTTCAAAAGTTGATCCGCAGCCAGCATGATTCCCATTTCCTTGGCATAATTGTACAACACTTAACATTGAATTATCTAGAAATCGAAAAATACCATGGATTGCCCCAATTTAGGCTATCTTCGATTAGTTTCAATTTGAGTAAAAAAATAAAAAACATATAATACATAAATTACATTTGAATTAATACAAAATTAAATAAATTCAAAATTGAATTAAATGAATTGATATAATCAATGCAAACAATAATTAAAGTGATCATTTATTACAGTACACACACATATAATTAATTTTGATATCCTGCACACCTACCGTACACACTTTTGTGAGCACCGACGAGGTGTCACTCATCTATTGGACTGTGATGAAATATAGAAAAATTACACATCGAATGGATGAGTGACACCTCATCGGTGCTCACAGAGGTGTGCACGTAGGTGTGCAGGATATCAAAATTATATATATATATATATATATAACATTGTAATCATTTGTGTTTAAAATTTATTTATACAGTTTGTAATAAAAATTAAATATATCATAGTAACACAAATCATATCACAAATTAAATTGATTGATATAATCAATGTAAAAATTTTTAAATTTAGTTTATATTTTCAATAAAAGTTTAGTTTCAATTTGAATAAAAAATATATAATATATAATTATATTTGAATTAATATAAAAATGAATTAAATTCAAATTTGAACTAAATGAATTGATATAATCAATACAAACAATAATTGAAATTATCATTATTGTAGTACATATATTTCAATATTAATGATATATCTTTTCTTTTTTAGAAATAACATTTTGACGGAAAATTAATATTTTTGGCAAAATATTAGAGTACTTGGTAAAAGGACATCGTAAAATGCACAATTGTATTTTAAAAAAACCACTAAAGAACCAGTTGTTTCCTCGTTCAATGATTTTACTTCTTAACCTATATTGCTCATTAAAGAAATTGAGGACTTGATCATGTAGAATACAAGAAGGTTGGCATTATCCATTTTCTCCAATTACCCTTCCTCCTCACCTTTTCTCCCTGCAAGAGTAAGAAAAAAATCGCCTAGATGAGTTAGAAACCACCAATACTCTATCTAAAGTGCATGTCGTGGGATGAAATGTCTACAAAATACCCAAAGGATAACAAGTCTATAGATATATAGAACAAGTCGCATGAGAAAGCTGAAAAGGGGATATTAACAGATTTTGCTCATAAGTTAATCGCATATTCACTTGTTTTTTCAGTAAAATTTTGGACTACACTACTAGTAAAAGATTTACTATAAGAAAAGTGGTATTGCGAAGATCAAATATGCGATACATTTCACCTGTATTTCCACCACATTCGAAGCTCGCAAAGCATCCAATATAAGTTGGACATTGTCTGTCAGCTCCCTAATCTGAAAAATTGAGAATGTATAATATTAGTATTCATAGTTAAGTCTCATCGTAATAGGTGGCAAATCATTTAAACAGTTTGATATGATCAGCAATAAAATATCCAGCTGCCTCTGTGACTATGATAAGAGGTTAAATGTGCAGCACTAACAGTCGATTTGGTGTTTCAAATCATGGCAGGCAAGATTTTCAGCCAGAGATGATTTTGATCCGATCAGGCATCTCCAAATTCCACTCCAAAGACAACTTACATGAATAACTAACCCGTCCAAGCTACTTCATTCTCAAATAGTATCATTGTTACCTAATGAAAACAACTAAAAAGAGTGTACCATGATTCTAATGTGCATTCTTGGTCATACAAATTTACCATTTCCATATCAATATAAATCTTCTGATAAACTCAAGCGTATACAGTTAGATATCAATTGTCATTTTATTTCATCCAAGAATAATCTAACAAAACCGAAACATTTCAAAATTCTTAACCTATATTGCTCACTAAATTCCAATTAAAGAATCAAGCTTTTGATATTTTCAACTTTCTGATCTAGAGCCTCAAAATTTCTCTTCTATGTACCAACAATCAAAAAGAATCGCAAGTTTAAGTTTAGATAAATGGATAAAGAAATAAGCATAAGCAGGAAATTTTTCATTAATTGACCGACTTACTTTCTTAAAGTTTGCTATTAAGTTTATGGGAACCATCCATCCACATCCATTTTCTGGCGCAAATATGTGTCCTTCACCAAATTATCATCACTGCAAGATACATGTGAGAATCCAAGCGTTGATACCATGCGCAATAGACAGCAATGAGCGGATGAATCATTTAGTATGCATAACAAAAATAACATACCAAAAATAATAATCTATCTGTTTCACAATTTTGGAAGGCAAGTGAGGATCAGGTATGGGAGACGACATTGGTGCATATGGAAACATAGGCATGTGCCCGGGTGACCTGGGTGGGGTCCAAGAGCAAAATAGTAAAAGATGAAGCATCTGCAAATTGAAACAAATATAATTAGCACGCAAGATACTCTACAGAGCAAGTATCTCAAAGCAGCAAACCTCACCATTGTAGAACACTGGGGGACCATAGGGCCGCGCACCCACAGGGGAGGTGGAGGAATAAAAGGAGCACTTGAACTGGACCACGTATGAAGGGCCGAGAGGCGACACTCTGCTGGGGGGGTGCAAGGTTTACTCTGCTGCCAAAAGATTGATGGTTATAGCTCCAATCATCAATCCAACGTTCCTGGTATCGTTGCTACCATGGCAATGATTAGAAGAACCATTCCCTTGAAGTTGCGGTCCACTGTTGTTCCTTCTAAAAGGACCACGCGGATGGTGTGGCCCATGCCCACTGTGAGATCCTCCTCTCTGTCCAACATCCCAACGTGTGTTGTCCCTAGGAGATACCCCGAAGAGATGCTGGACTTCACTGGCTTAAAAGGAGACGCTTCAACCACAGAACTGTGGTGAATTTGGTGCTTGAGAAAGCTGCCGTTGGCTGTTATGTTTCTGTGACTTGTCCTGTCACCACCTAGCTCCGGAGACACTGGCGGATAGGAGATTCATGGTTCGAAAGCTGAATTTGTTGCTACTTCCTGTGAAGACCAAGAGTCAAACTGACGTCCCCCTAGTATTCACAAAAAGAAATTTCGTAAGGAAAGCAGTCTAACTTGTACCGAAACTTGATCATCGAGTTCATAATAGCACTAGAAGCATATATAATAAAACCCAAGCAACTAAGAACATCAGATAAATTGAACAGGTAGATTAAAAGGGCCAAAATATAGAGAACAACAATGACAGAAATAATAAACCTGTGACAAGAATGATTGGTCGTGAGAGAGTTCTTCAAGAGAATCAGTCGAACTCGAAGAAGCCTCGTGGAAGCACGAGCTGATTTGGAGAAATCAGGCCAAGCTGCTGTCCCCATCAAAGCACCAACCTGCGGAGCAACACCATTAGCAGGATTGTTCCAAACACACTTCTGGTTACCCCAACCTTCTCACTTCCCTCAGCCTGACCATCTCGGCCAGAAACCAGCAGGTGGTGCGATTAATTGGTTTAGGAAAATTTCAGAAGGCAAAACGTGCTTCTGATCAGAGATACTCGAACATGAACAAGGCGACGCGAGCCGTGAAATGGCGATCAATAACAGAATTTACAGATGAACAGAGGCGGAGGAGTCAGAAGCCAGTAGCCATTGCAGAAAACAAAAAAATAGGTCAGGCAACTGAACATCAAACCCACCAACACAATCGAATCGATTAAGAAAACCCAAAAATTCCCACTCGAAATCGAAATCGCCTATCTCCGCCCGTTTTCTTGTTTCGGAAGCAAATAAAAGTGCAGTGTTCTAGTCTCCCCGCATATATATAGAGCAATGAAGCGGGAATTAGTTTCCTACGACAAATATAATTACAGCTCGGATTTAATTAGGATATACGTATTTAGTACAAGATAAAAGATAAAGTTAATTTTATTTATTTATATATCGGAACAATAATATTTTATATCTCGAAAAAAAAAACAAAGAAGTAAAATAATCGATATTTAAAATCCGATATCTTTTATTTATAAAAACAAAGCCTATGTTTTAAAAGCGAAAAATCTTTAATGATTTATAAGGTGATTATATCAAGTTTTACTTTTAAAATTTTGACATATGGGTGAGATATAATTATCTCAAATTATCATTAAGAGAGATCTTATCTTTGTATTTCAAATTGTTTCACATTAACTTTTTGCTTAGAAAATTTTGATAGAATTAAATAAAACTCAAATACAAGATTAGATAGAAAACAAAAAACTTACTCTAAAATTACTAAAAAACTAACTAATCTAAATAAGAATAAAATATTTACTATTGTCATATTATTTTTACCCTAAAAAAAATAGCCCGATTTATCTTTAATACCATACTTTAAATAATAATAATTAATGTATACATAACTATATTTTTCAAATATAGATAAGGATTGGTATGTTCAAAATTTGAAAATATGGTGAGAATAAGAACATGAGTGTTACTTCTGTTCTTAGATAATATAGAGATTATAATTTGCTTTAATCATTCTAATCAATTGACAAAAATATTCTTTTAATTAAATAAAAATCATGATAGAAATCTACGTTAAACTAAATAGATTTTTTTTTGTCAATTGACATGTAATAATTGTTCTAAATAATTTATGTACTAATTGATTCAAGCCCAAAAATTATTAGAAAAAATTGGCTCTACAAGTATTTGTCACTAGTTCAACCATAAGAATTATTATTATGGTCTGATTCATCTATGCACTGCTATCTAGATATAGAGGTGATTTCACATGTTCAAGAGTTGATTTTTGTCGTATAAGATTATTCATGGTACACACGTAGCATTTGTTCTAAATATCACTTATTTTTTTTTGTGTTCCTGTTGATGATTGTATCTAATATTATTCCATCACATCTCATGCACATGTAAACGCCACAACTAACGACCTCTTATATCAACTAACAAATACTTCGTATTGCTCTTATTTTATGAAAATGGCAAAACCGATTTTTTATAAGAGTGCATTTTATGTCATTATTACACTCATGTAAGTGTTCAATTTTCTATACAAGAAGAAATATCAAAGACATGCTTTCAGAAGTCCTCAATAAGCTCATCATTTAAAAATTTAGTGGTGGTAATATTTTTATTAAATATTGTATATTTGTCCGGAATCATGAAATACAAAACCTAAAGCTTTTTGATTATTAATCTAACAAATCAAGTGAGATACACTATCAAAACTTAATAAATTACATTTTTTCTCCTCTTATTTCTTAGTGTTAAGTTATTTATTGAATAAAGAGTGAGTCTTATGTGAGACCGTCTCACGGATCTTAATCTGTGAGACGGGTCAACCCTACTCATATTCACAATAAAAGTAATACTTTAGCCTAAAAAGTACTACTTTTTCATGGATGACCCAAATAGAGATCCGTCTCACAAAATACGACCCAATGAGACCGTCTCACACAAGTTTTTGCCTTGAATAAAAATTATTTTATTTAGCAATGTTGTACGTTAGATGTCGATCCTGATATTTAATATATATCATTATTATTTAATTTGATTTAAACTTTAAAAAATATAAAGATATATTTTTATTTTGAAAAAAATAATTTATTTGTATATATTTTAATAAAATAATAAAAACTAAATTTTAATGTTGGTTATGCTTATCAATATATTTTTATTTTATTATATTTAATTTTATGATATTTACACATATTAATTCAAAGATTATTAATATCGTCATTATTAACATTATTATTATTATCTAATATTATGTATTGCTTTGAGCACAACAAATAAGTAAACTAACAAGGGTATAATATTAAATTATTATACGCAAAAACTTGTGTGAGACGGTCTCACGGGTCGTATTTGTGAGACGGATCTCTTATTTGGGTTACCCATGAAAAAGTAGTACTTTTTATGCTAAGAGTATTACTTTTTATTGTGAATATGGGTAGAGTTGACCCGTCTCACGGATTATGATCCGTGGGACGGTCTCACATGAGACTCACTCAATATTTAAAAGCTAATCACATATTCAAAATGTTGAACCAAACAATCTTAATAGTATCACATAATGTTTGATTATCTATAGCATAATTAATCATTTATTTATCTCATCACTTGTACCAAACACACCCTAATAGAATAAGAAAACATGAAATTAAATAAATATTTTAAAGATTCGTCTTGTCTTATTAACCAGTTGAAATCGACTACTGTGTTAGATCTATTGTCCCTACTAATGCACTAGCACATTATAATCGGTTGGGAGAATTCAGAATCGATTGGGCAATATCTTTGTTAGATGACTTCCGAAGAAGTTTTTTTGTGTTGAAAACCTCTTTCTCCAAATCCACTAAGATTGGACGTTGATGCAGGATTTGATGTATCCTGGAACCAGTTCGACGTTGGTGTAGTAGTTGGTGATCCACAGGGTGTTTTAGACTGTTCAAACAGTAATTCAAACCGACGGTCAAGATGATATTTAAGTTCTAGAAGTTCAACCACTTATTGATTCGGCGGATTTCCTATGACAACAGAATCTTTAGGCCCCAAAATTCACAAGCACCTAAACTGACTAGAAAATCATGATAGAAATCTACTCCAAATCTCCAGAAACTATACCAAAGCAATCATGCCATGTTCTAGCTATACACATATATGGAACAAAAATAATACCAGAAAACAGCAAAAATCAACGAAGATTGTTTTGCGCAACCGCTTGGCACAGTTCATCCTCGTAGAATAGGGCTCTATTAGAAGCCAAGGATTTGCAGACAGGTTTCGGCAAAAAGGATGGCACCAACATTTTGAAGGAAAATGGGGATTCTTGGAAGAGAACAGCTGCAATTTGGCGCATCTCAGTGCATTTTAGACGAGAAGGGGACGAGGGCCATGCTTAGGTGCCTTGGGTGAGTGAGGACTGCCAATCCACACTCCTTTTCCACCTCCCTTGCTGCAAATGGTTCCAATATGTTTCAACATTTTTTGTTTGTAGTAGACTTCTTAAGTACAAACAGCATATTGGAACCATTTGGTTTGAGTGGTTGTAGATTCAATTTCTTGATTTTGGTTGATCGTACGCTTCTAATGCAGGTGGGTTATCACGATTCAAGGGGTTTGGTGGTTTCACCCACCCCATAATTATAATGTGTTTTTTCCTTAACATGATTTGTTCTCCCGTGGTTTTATTGTTTTAGGGTTTAGGTTTTTGCTATGTCCCGCAAATTGGGGGTTTTCAGCATATTTGGGGATTTAGAACATTTAAAGAAATTATAATTTTAGGCTATGTTTGGACCTTGGGTGACAGAGAATGTGAAGAAAACCATCATTCATACTGAGAACCCCAAGGATGCAGTTTTCATTTTCTTTGTGATTGTGTGGTGTAGGATTTTGGATGTGAATTTTGTGCTGTATAGGTTTTTGGAGTTGATTAAAGGTGATTTTTCAATCACCTTATGATTATTTTTTTCAGAAACGTCTCACGCAGCGACTACCGAATTTTAGAGGGATGTTGATCTTTAGTAGTACTTCTCTCGAATTATTCTTTATGCTAATGAAGGAGCTGTCCCTGCTATGCAGTTGGTACCATATTGGGAGCAATGACTGGAGCGCTTATTGGCCAAGAGACAGAAAGTGGATTTGTTAGAGGGGCTTCGGTTGGTGCCATATCCGGTGCTGTTTACTCCATCGAAGTCTTTGAATCATCACTTCTTTTGTGGCAGTCCGATGAATCTGGGATACAGTGTCTCCTGTATTTGGTAAGTCTTATCTATTGAATGGATTAATAATCTTGAGTCAATACTATTCAATTGCAGACGTGATAATTCTGGCATTCAATCTTCGAGATTTATAGCATGTTTAGTAATCTGATTGAGTTTGGAGCTAATAATCTGACTGTACAGATTGATGTGATAGTGAGCCTTCTAAGTGGCAGACTTGTCCGCGAGCGTATTGGTCCAGCTATGCTAAGTGCCGTGCAAAGTCAGGTATTATGCTGCTCGATTGCTTTTCTTTGAAATAGGGATGACAGTATTTTTACTTTTTTGACTTACGAAATTTTCTTCGTTAATCAGATGGGAGCTGTAGAAACAACATTGAAGACGTTCCCGACATTTTGACACTGGCGGGGCAAATGGTTTGTTAGTAGACACAGTTGAAAAGTTCCCAAAGATAAGGGTTGCAAGAGACGACATTGTTGATACTTCCGGAGAGGGAGTCTCTTGTTCTGTTTGCCTTCAGGTACTGTTCTAATTTCTTTCCCTTTTTATCTGTCTCTTGTTAGATAAACTACATCAGTGCACCTTGACTTTTGGCCTATATAGTGACATTTATGAAATTTGCGTAATTTCTATGACAAAGCAATTACGCATACGACCATCCTACATCTACACTCGTTGTGGGTATTCATTTATATCCACCTAATTTCAGAAGAGGCCATTGTAATTATTCAAGTGTTGGCCAAAGTTGAGCTCTTGTATATAGACTTCTTTTATCGACAAGTTGAACTGATTTAGAAGAATCTGTCCCATGCTTTTAAATATACGCAGGACTTTCAGCTAGGGGAGACCGTGCGAAGTTTACCTCATTGTCACCACTTGTTTCATCTACCTTGCATCGACTCTTGGCCGGTGAGACACGGTTCTTGCCCGTTGTGTAGAAGAGTATTTTGATGCTCTTTTTGTACGGCGAGAAACACCAGCTTGATGATATCCTCTTACTCGTATACGGCCTCTCTATTTGTTCAATAAATCCGTAGTTTTAGATTGGCTAGGTGCAGCTCTATGTATGTAGTTTCTGAGCAACATCTTTCGTGTTCGGTCTCTGCGCTTGATCACGATTTGTAAAGAAAATTTTGAGGTGTGGTTTGTATTCCCTCACAGATCCTACGTACACACAATGTTTGTTTGCTATTAGTATTTTCTTTATCATCACTAGTTGTGTTGTTACATGGCATTGTATCGTATCCATCTTGTATGACGTGGATAATTTGACTATTCCTATAAATCATCGTAAATTATGCAAATTAGTACAGGCGCATAATATATTTTCATTCTTATTCATTTATAAATATTGTTCCATAGTTTATTTATCAATAAAGTTCAATTTTTCTTGCTTGATTTTCACTTCATTCACAACCATGCTTTGCACTTTCTAACCATTTTAATTTTAACGCTCATCTGGTGTAACTCTTTATTCTTGTTTTTTTTAAAAAAAAAAATCTATTAAGTGTAAGTATTTTAATTATAACATCGGATTTCAGATTATCTTTTATGACAATCGAAATCACCTGTTTACCATGTAATGAAAAAAATCTCTCACAGTCCAATGGCTAACAAGAAAGTGAGCAATCAAACTACCATTTCAATTCAATCATATGAAAATTTGGAGAATTCTAAAATTGGCTACAAGTCCGTGAGAAACCTAGTATTTTTAAAGAACTTTCCTAAGCTAAAGAGATAAATGAAAGTACTTTTTTATGATATATCAATGAGAATGGAGAGTCCTCCTCCCAATCCATACATACATGATCGATAGAATACTGCGTAAGTAGGACAGTCAACTTTATACTGTTTACTTTTTGGATTTGAAAAAGAATGCATTATCATTCATTTTGCAATAATTTCTTTAAAAAAAGTATATTCATCTTATTAGCGGTTCTTTTTCTTCTTTTTTTTTTCAAGGAATCGAAAATAAAAATTAGGAGAAAATTATCTCAACTACATTTTCTGAACCAAAACAAATTAAGGCTCGGCTGAGCAAATATTTTTAGTATTTTACAAATAAAAAATAAAAGCATGTGTTTGGATAAATTTTTTGTGAAATATTTTTAAAAAGGTGTTCTACAAAGAACAATTGAGAGTTTTTTTTTTATATTTTTAGAAATAAAGGTAACGATAAAAATCGAAACATACTACTTTTTAATTATAAAAACGATTTTAAAATATATGTCCAAATGCATATTTGTTCTTAAAACTTCAAATCTTTATGGTATCGAGACGTTGAAATTATTTTTACTTTTCACAAAATATTGCATAGTTACGCAATTACTTCTGTATGAAGGTCCAAAATACATGTCATTGATAAGACCAAAACTAATTCACTCTTTTCAAAAAAAAATAATAATAATAATTCAATCTTTACAAAAAAAATTCGGTATTGTTAGCAATTTATTTGAAGTTATACTAAAGTAAAATTTTAAATATTTAGTCGATCAAAACTCAAAATGTAACAAGTTAATAGATCGAAAAGTTTATTTTTTCCCTACAAAAAAAATGACCGATTTCAAACTTTAAAATCTTTCTTGATTCAAATTTCAGTTCCATACCTGAAATATGAACTAAGAACCACCGTGAAATCCAAAACAAACGTGTTTAGCAAGGGCAATATAGGTATTTCGCGAGAGATACACGACAAAAGACCCAAACAATTCATCCATGCACGATGATAGAAGAACATGCTACCCCTCAACTCATTCCCCTCTCTACTCTTGAATAGTCCCAACATTTAACAATTCTTAAATCTCAAAGCCGACAGCCAAAATGGGTTTCATTACAGGAAACGGAAAAAACCTCTATCTCGAATCGTCGTGAAAAAACTTTTCCAACGATCATCATCCGATCACGAAAGCGATTCTAGTATTGTGATTGTGCACAACAACAACAAAAGGAAGATTCAGCAATGAATAAGCAACATCTTGTATGAAGAGACTATGGGTACAGATTTCTTGTCAAGAGAAGATATGGTTGTCTTACTTATTCGCGCGCAAACATATATATATAGAGAGAATTTTGTTAGAAAAGACGAAAATGATCTTGTAAGTTGGCTTGAATTGAAATTTGATTATTTTATGAGTCAAAATTTGTTCTTAATGTAATAACTTGTCTTCCTTTGTATCTCATAACATAGTATTGAATATTATCCATACGTTTGAAAACATGGCAGCACTCAGGCGAAAAAATGATTCCAAATACGGACAATGACAAATTATTTTAGTAATTCCTACTTTAATAAACAGATAATCAAAATCTATTTTGGTCAGACTTATTGGACAAACATGCCCTAAACCATATATTACTTATGATAACATAATGCATGTTTGCATATATTTATACAGGCTAGAAAGGCATTCAGAAAAGTCTGGTGAAGTTGCAAGCCCTCGTTCGAGGGGTTATCGTCCGAAGACAAGCACGCTTAGCCTTGCAATGCATGCACGCACGCACGCACTTGCCCAGTGCACCTCACTGTTCCCGCTCGAAAGCTTCTGTTAAACGACTAGTCGAATATAGCCTAAATGGGAGCAATTCATGGTATTTTTCGATTTCAAGAAAATTCAATGTTAAGTGTTGTACAATTATTCCAAGGAAATGGGAATCATGATGGCTGCGGATCAACTTTTGAAAACTAGATAGATATCGAGCACGTAATTAAACAAGAATAAATGTTATAAAATATTTTGAAATATATTTGTACAGATGGATTTATTTATATATTTCGAGCATGTTTTAGTTTGATATTGAGCTTGAATAATGTTGGAGCTTGTTTTAGTTTGATATTTCGGAGTATATATCACCAAATAAATCATTTACTCTTGCTAATATACTATCCTCCAAAAATTAGATTTACTAGTGTTGATCCATATATATATAATTTCAAAAATATCATACTCGGCTCAAACCAAAACGTACGTAGTAAACTAATTTTGAGTATGATTCAAACTATTTTCACCGTAACAATTTATATTATAACAAAAAATATATTATTTAATGCTCGTGGCCACACATTAATCGCTATGTGGGTTAGATGAAATATTTTCTTTAGTCTTACTTTATAGATTTCAAATATATTTTATTGAAAATATCTATAATTTTCGCAGTGATAAAGATGCAATTAGTAAAAATAAATCACATAAAAACCAACAGAAATATTCATATCCAATATTTCAATATAATATAAGATGTTTCTGGGGAAAAAAAATAAAAAAAAAGAGAGGCAATAGACTCTGGACAATCACGAATCCAACTAAATTACCAACGACTATAAGAAATAAGTGGAAGTAAACCAATATCTTCCGACGGTGGCTAAAATATAGCTAGAAATTGTGTTAGTCTTTTTATCATGTATATGCAGATTAGAAATATTGAGAGATTGAGGACTTGATCCTGTAGAATACAGGATAGTTGGCATTATCCATTTCTCCAGTAACCCTTCCTACTCACCTATTCTACCTGCAAGAGTAAGAAAAAAAATCGCCTAGATGAGTTAGAGACCACCACAAACTCTGAAAAGCAGCCTAAAATATAGAGTTGTTGTGTGTCAAAGTCCCCACCTATGATAATAGTATCGCTAGAAACTACGTGTTTGTCTTTTCATCATGTATATGCAGACTAGAAATATGTGAGAGAATGAGGACTTGATCCGGTAGGAAACATGATGGTTGGAATTATCCATTTTCTCCAGTTACCCTTCCTCCTCACCTTTCCTCCCTGCAAGAGTAAGAAAAAAATCGCCTAGATAAGTTAGAAAGCACCGATGCTCTATCTAAAGTGCATGTTGTGGGATGAAATGTCTACAAAATACCCAAAGGATATATAGATATATAGAACAAGACGGATGAGAAAGCTGAAAAGGGGATATTAACAGATTTTGCTCATAAGTTAATCTAATTTTTGGAGGATAGTATATAATGGATAAATACTAGTAAATCTAATTTTTGGAGGATAGTATATTAGCAAGAGTATATGATTTATTTGGGTGATATATTCTCCGAAATATCAAACTAAAACATGCTCCCACATTATTCTTATACTCAAAAATATCAAACTAAAACATGCTCGAAATATATAAATAAATCCATCTGTATAAATATATTTCAAAATATTTTATAACATTTTATTCTTGTTTAATTATGTGCTCGATATCTATCTAGTTTTCAAAAGTTGATCCGCAGCCAGCATGATTCCCATTTCCTTGGCATAATTGTACAACACTTAACATTGAATTATCTAGAAATCGAAAAATACCATGGATTGCCCCAATTTAGGCTATCTTCGATTAGTTTCAATTTGAGTAAAAAATAAAAAACATATAATACATAAATTACATTTGAATTAATACAAAAATTAAATAAATTCAAAATTGAATTAAATGAATTGATATAATCAATGCAAACAATAATTAAAGTGATCATTTATTACAGTACACACACATATAATTAATTTTGATATCCTGCACACCTACCGTACACACTTTTGTGAGCACCGACGAGGTGTCACTCATCTATTGGATGTGATGAAATATAGAAAAATTACACATCGAATGGATGAGTGACACCTCATCGGTGCTCACAGAGGTGTGCACGTAGGTGTGCAGGATATCAAAATTATATATATATATATATATATATATAACATTGTAATCATTTGTGTTTAAAATTTATTTATACAGTTTGTAATAAAAATTAAATATATCATAGTAACACAAATCATATCACAAATTAAATTGATTGATATAATCAATGTAAAAATTTTTAATTTAGTTTATATTTTCAATAAAGTTTAGTTTCAATTTGAATAAAAAATATATAATATATAAATTATATTTGAATTAATATAAAAATGAATTAAATTCAAATTTGAACTAAATGAATTGATATAATCAATACAAACAATAATTGAAATTATCATTTATTGTAGTACATATATTTCAATATTAATGATATATCTTTTCTTTTTTAGAAATAACATTTTGACGGAAAATTAATATTTTTGGCAAAATATTAGAGTACTTGGTAAAAGGACATCGTAAAATGCACAATTGTATTTTAAAAAAACCACTAAAGAACCAGTTGTTTCCTCGTTCAATGATTTTACTTCTTAACCTATATTGCTCATTAAAGAAATTGAGGACTTGATCATGTAGAATACAAGAAGGTTGGCATTATCCATTTTCTCCAATTACCCTTCCTCCTCACCTTTTCTCCCTGCAAGAGTAAGAAAAAAAATCGCCTAGATGAGTTAGAAACCACCAATACTCTATCTAAAGTGCATGTCGTGGGATGAAATGTCTACAAAATACCCAAAGGATAACAAGTCTATAGATATATAGAACAAGTCGCATGAGAAAGCTGAAAAGGGGATATTAACAGATTTTGCTCATAAGTTAATCGCATATTCACTTGTTTTTTTCAGTAAAATTTTGGACTACACTACTAGTAAAAGATTTACTATAAGAAAAGTGGTATTGCGAAGATCAATATGCGATACATTTCACCTGTATTTCCACCACATTCGAAGCTCGCAAAGCATCCAATATAAGTTGGACATTGTCTGTCAGCTCCCTAATCTGAAAAATTGAGAATGTATAATATTAGTATTCATAGTTAAGTCTCATCGTAATAGGTGGCAAATCATTTAAAAAGTTTGATATGATCAGCCATAAAATATCCAGCTGCCTCTGTGACTATGATAAGAGGTTAAATGGCAGCACTAACAGTCGATTGGGTGTTTCAAATCATGGCAGGCAAGATTTTCAGCCAGAGATGATTTTGATCCGATCAGGCATCTCCAAATTCCACTCCAAAGACAACTTACATGAATAACTAACCCGTCCAAGCTACTTCATTCTCAAAATAGTATCATTGTTTCCATATCAATATAAATCTTCTGATAAACTCAAGCGTATTACAGTTAGATATCAATTGTCATTTTATTTCATCCAAGAATAATCTAACAAAACCGAAACATTTCAAAATTCTTAACCTATATTGCTCACTAAATTCCAATTAAAGAATCAAGCTTTTGATATTTTCAACTTTCTGATCTAGAGCCTCAAAATTTCTCTTCTATGTACCAACAATCAAAAAAGAATCGCAAGTTTAAGTTTAGATAAAATGGATAAAGAAATAAGCATAAGCAGGAAATTTTTCATTAATTTGACCGACTTACTTTCTTAAAGTTTGCTATTAAGTTTATGGGAACCCATCCATCCACATCCATTTTCTGGCGCAAATATGTGTCCTTCACCAAATTATCATCACTGCAAGATACATGTGAAAATCCAAGCGTTGATACCATGCGCAAATAGACAGCAATGAGCGGATGAATCATTTAGTATGCATAACAAAAATAACATACCAAAAATAATAATCTATCTGTTTCACCAATTTTGGAAGGCAAGTGAGGATCAGGTATGGGAGACGACATTGGTGCATATGGAAACATAGGCATGTGCCCGGGTGAACCTGGGTGGGGTCCAAGAGCAAAATACGTAAAGATGAAGCATCTGCAAATTGAAACAAAATATAATTAGCACGCAAGATAATCTACAGAAGCAAGTATCTCAAAGCAGCAAACCCACCATTGTAGAACACTGGGGGACCATAGGGCCGCGCACCCACAGGGGGAGGTGGAGGAATAAAAGGAGCACTTGAAACTGGACCACGTATGAAGGGCCGAGAGGCGACACTCTGCTGGGGTGCAAGGTTTACTCTGCTGCCAAAAGATTGATGGTTATAGCTCCAATCATCAATCCAACGTCCTGGTATCGTTTGCTACCATGGCCATGATTAGAAGAACCATTCCCTTGAAGTTGCGGTCCACTGTTGTTCCTTCTAAAAGGACCACGCGGATGGTGTGGCTCATGCCCACTGTGAGATCCTCCTCTCTGTCCAACATCCCAACGTGTGTTGTCCCTAGGAGATACCCCCGAAGAGATGCTGGACTTCACTGGCTTAAAAGGAGACGCTTCAACCACAGAACTGTGTGAATTTGGTTGCTTGAGAAAAGCTGCCGTTGGCTGTTATGTTTCTGTGACTTGTCCTGTCACCACCTAGCTCGGAGAACACTGGCGGATAGGAGATTCATGTTCGAAGCTGAATTTGTTGCTACTTCCTGTGAAGACCAAGAGTCAACTGACGTCCCCTATTATTCACAAAAGAAAATTTCGTAAGGAAAGCAGTCTAACTTGTACGAAAACTTGATCATCGAGTTCATAATAGCACTAGAAGCATATATAATAAAACCCAAGCAACTAAGAACATCAGATAAATTGAACAGGTAGATTAACAGGGCCAAAATATAGAGAACAACAATGACAGAAATAATAAACCTGTGACAGAATGATTGGTTCGTGAGAGAGTTCTTCAAGGAATCAGTCGAACTCGAAGAAGCCTTCGTGGAAGCACGAGCCTGATTTGGAGAAATCAGGCCAAGATGCTGTCCCCATCAAAGCACCAACCTGCGGAGCAACACCATTAGCAGGATTGTTCCAAACACACTTCTTGGTTACACCAACATTCTCACTTCCCTCAGCCTGACCATCCTCGGCCAAGAACTAGCAGGTGGTGCGATTAATTGGTTTAGGAAAATTTCAGAAGGCAAAACGTGCTTCTGATCAGAGATACTCGAACATGAACAAGGCGACGCGAGCCGTGAATGGCGATCAATAACAGAATTTACAGATTGAACAGAGGCGGAGGAGTCAGAAGCAGTAGCCATTGCAGAAAACAAAAAATAGGTCAGGCAACTGAACATCAAACCCACCAACCACAATCGAATCGATTAAAGAAAACCCAAAAATTCCCACTCGAAATCGAAATCGCCTATCTCCGCCCGTTTTCTTGTTCGGAAGCAAATAAAAGTGCAGTGTTCTAGTCTCCCCGCATATATATAGAGCAATGAAGCGGGGAATTAGTTTCCTACGACAAATATAATTACAGCTCGGATTTAATTAGGATATACGTATTTAGTATCAAGATAAAAGATAAAGGTTAATTTTATTTATTTATATATCGGAACAAATAATATTTTATATCTCGCAAAAAAAAAACAAAGAAGTAAAATAATCGATATTTAAAATCCGATATCTTTTATTTATAAAAACAAAGCCTATGTTTTTAAAAATCGAAAAATCTTTAATGATTTATAAGGTGATTTATATCAAGTTTTACTTTTAAAATTTTGACATATGGTGATGATATAATTTATCTCCAAATTATCATTAAGAAGATCTTATCTTTGTATTTCAAATTGTTTCACATTAACTTTTTGCTAGAAAATTTTGATAGAATTAAATAAAACTCAACTACAAGATTAGATAGAAAACAAAAACTTACTCTAAAATTACTAAAAAAATAAATAATCTAAATAAGAATAAAATATTTACTATTGTCATATTAATTTTTACCTAAAAAATAGCCGATTTATCTTTAATACCATACTTTAAATAAATAATAATTAATGTATAACATAACTATACTTTCAAAAATATAGATAAGGATTGGATGTTCAAAATTTGAAAATATGGTGAGAATAAGAACATGAGTGTTACTTCTGTTCTTAGATAATATAGAGATTATAATTTGCTTTAATCATTCTAAATCAATTGACAAAATATTCTTTTAATTAAATAAAAATCATGATAGAAATCTACGTTAAACTAAATAGATTTTTTTGTCAATTGACATGTAATAATTGTTCTAAATAATTTATGTACTAATTGATTCAAGCCCAAAAAATATTAGAAAAAATTGGCTCTACAAGTATTTGTCACTAGTTCAACCATAAGAATATTATTATGGTCTGATTCATCTATGCACTGCTATCTAGAATATAGAGGTGATTTCAACATGTTCAAGAGTTGATTTTTGTCGTATAAGATTATTCATGGTACACACGTAGCATTTTGTTCTAAATATCACTTATTTTTTTGTGTTCCTGTTGATGATTGTATCTAATATTATTCCATCACATCTCATGCACATGTAAACGCCACAACATAACGAACTCTTATATCAACTAACAAATACTTCGTATTTGCTCTTATTTTATGAAAATGGCAAAACCGATTTTTTATAAGAGTGCATTTTATGTCATTATAAACTCATTTAAGTGTTCAATTTTCTATACAAGAAGAAATATCAAAGACATGTTTTCAGAAGTCCTCAATAAGCTCATCCATTTAAAAATTTAGTGGTGGTAATATTTTTATTAAATATTGTATATTTGTCCCGGAATCATGAAATACAAACCTAAAGCTTTTTGATTATTAATCTAACAAATCAAGTGAGATACACTATCAAAACTTAATAAATTACATTTTTCTCCTCTTATTTCTAGTGTTAAGTTATTTATTGAATAAAGAGTGAGTCTTATGTGAGACCGTCTCACGGATCTTAATCTGTGAGACGGGTCAACCCTACTCATATTCACAATAAAAGTAATACTTTTAGCATAAAAAGTAATACTTTTTCATGGATGACCCAAATAGAGATCCGTCTCACAAAATACGACCCATGAGACCGTCTCACACAAGTTTTTGCCTTGAATAAAAAATTTATTTTAGAATGTTGTACGTTAGATGTCGATCCTGATATTTAATATATATCATTATTATTTAATTTGATTTAAACTTTAAAAAATATAAAGATATATTTTTATTTTGAAAAAAATAATTTATTTGTATATATTTTAATAAAATAATAAAAACTAAATTTTAATGTTGGTTATGCTTATCAATAATATTTTTATTTTTATTATATTTAATTTTATGATATTTACACATATTAATTCAAAGATTATTAATATCGTCATTATTAACATTATTATTATTATTATCTAATATTATGTATTGCTTTGAGCACAACAAATAAGTAAACTTAACAAGGGTATAATATTAATTTATTAATACGCAAAAAACTTGTGTGAGACGGTCTCACGGGTCGTATTTGTGAGACGGATCTCTTATTTGGGTTACCCATGAAAAAGTATTACTTTTTATGCTAAGAGTATTACTTTTTATTGTGAATATGGGTAGAGTTGACCCGTCTCACGGATTATGATCCGTGGGACGGTCTCACATGAGACTCACTCAATATTTAAAAGCTAATCACATATTCAAAATGTTGAACCAAACAATCTTAATAGTATCACATAATGTTTGATTATCTATAGCATAATTAATCATTTATTTATCTCATCACTTGTACCAAACACACCCTAATAGAATAAGAAAACATGAAATTAAATAAATATTTTAAAGATTCGTCTTGTCTTATTAACCAGTTGAAATCGACTACTGTGTTAGATCTATTGTCCCTACTAATGCACTAGCACATTATAATCGGTTGGGAGAATTCAGAATCGATTGGGCAATATCTTTGTTAGATGACTTCCGAAGAAGTTTTTTGTTTGAAAACCTCTTTCTCCAAATCCACTAAGATTGGACGTTGATGCAGGATTTGATGTATCCTGGAACCAGTTCGACGTTGGTGTAGTAGTTGGTGATCCACAGGGTGTTTTAGACTGTTCAAACAGTAATTCAACCGACGGTCAAGATGATATTTAAGTTCTAGAAGTTCAACCACTTATTGATTCGGCGGATTTCCTATGACAACAGAATCTTTAGGCCCCAAAATTCACAAGCACCTAAACTGACTAGAAAAATCATGATAGAAATCTACTCCAAATCTCCAGAAACTATACCAAAAGCAATCATGCCAATGTTCTAGCTATACACATATATGGAACAAAAATAATACCAGAAAACAGCAAAAATCAACGAAGATTGTTTTGCGCAACCGCTTGGCACAGTTCATCCTCGTAGAATAGGGCTCTATTAGAAGCCAAGGATTTGCAGACAGGTTTCGGCAAAAAGGATGGCACCAAACATTTTGAAGAAAATGGGGATTCTTGGAAGAGAACAGCTGCAATTTGGCGCATCTCAGTGCATTTTAGACGAGAAGGGGGACGAGGGCCATGCTTAGGTGCCTTGGGTGAGTGAGGACTGCCAATCCACACTCCTTTTCCACCTCCCTTGCTGCAAATGGTTCCAATATGTTTCAACATTTTTTGTTTGTAGTAGACTTCTTAAGTACAAACAGCATATTGGAACCATTTGGTTTGAGTGGTTGTAGATTCAATTTCTTGATTTTGGTTTGATCGTACGCTTCTAATGCAGGTGGGTTATCACGATTCAAGGGGTTTGGTGGTTTCACCCACCCCATAATTATAATGTGTTTTTTCCTTAACATTGATTTGTTCTCCCGTGGTTTTTATTGTTTTAGGGTTTAGGTTTTTGCTATGTCCCGCAAATTGGGGGTTTTCAGCATATTTGGGGATTTAGAACATTTAAAGAAATTATAATTTTAGGCTATGTTTGGACCTTGGGTGACAGAGAATGTGAAGAAAACCATCATTCATACTGAGAACCCCAAGGATGCAGTTTTCATTTTCTTTGTGATTGTGTGGTGTAGGATTTTGGATGTGAATTTTGTGCTGTATAGGTTTTTGGAGTTGATTAAAGGTGATTTTTCAATCACCTTATGATTATTTTTTTCAGAAACGTCTCACGCAGCGACTACCGAATTTTAGAGGGATGTTGATCTTTAGTAGTACTTTCTCTCGAATTATTCTTTATGCTAATGAAGGAGCTGTCCCTGCTATGCAGTTGGTACCATATTGGGAGCAATGACTGGAGCGCTTATTGGCCAAGAGACAGAAAGTGGATTTGTTAGAGGGGCTTCGGTTGGTGCCATATCCGGTGCTGTTTACTCCATCGAAGTCTTTGAATCATCACTTCTTTTGTGGCAGTCCGATGAATCTGGGATACAGTGTCTCCTGTATTTGGTAAGTCTTATCTATTGAATGGATTAATAATCTTGAGTCAATACTATTCAATTGCAGACGTGATAATTCTGGCATTCAATCTTCGAGATTTATAGCATGTTTAGTAATCTGATTGAGTTTGGAGCTAATAATCTGACTGTACAGATTGATGTGATAGTGAGCCTTCTAAGTGGCAGACTTGTCCGCGAGCGTATTGGTCCAGCTATGCTAAGTGCCGTGCAAAGTCAGGTATTATGCTGCTCGATTGCTTTTCTTTGAAATAGGGATGACAGTATTTTTACTTTTTTGACTTACGAAATTTTCTTCGTTAATCAGATGGGAGCTGTAGAAACAACATTTGAAGACGTTCCCGACATTTTGACACTGGCGGGGCAAATGGTTTGTTAGTAGACACAGTTGAAAAGTTCCCAAAGATAAGGGTTGCAAGAGACGACATTGTTGATACTTCCGGAGAGGGAGTCTCTTGTTCTGTTTGCCTTCAGGTACTGTTCTAATTTCTTTCCCTTTTTATCTGTCTCTTGTTAGATAAACTACATCAGTGCACCTTGACTTTGGCCTATATAGTGACATTTATGAAATTTGCGTAATTTCTATGACAAAGCAATTACGCATACGACACATCCTACATCTACACTCGTTGTGGGTATTCATTTATATCCACCTAATTTCAGAAGAGGCCATTGTAATTATTCAAGTGTTGGCCAAAGTTTGAGCTCTTTGTATATAGACTTCTTTTATCGACAAGTTGAACTGATTTAGAAGAATCTGTCCCATGCTTTTAAATATACGCAGGACTTTCAGCTAGGGGAGACCGTGCGAAGTTTACCTCATTGTCACCACTTGTTTCATCTACCTTGCATCGACTCTTGGCCGGTGAGACACGGTTCTTGCCCGTTGTGTAGAAGAGTATTTTGATGCTCTTTTTGTACGGCGAGAAACACCAGCTTGATGAATCCTCTTACTCGTATACGGCCTCTCTATTTGTTCAATAAATCCGTAGTTTTAGATTGGCTAGGTGCAGCTCTATGTATGTAGTTTCTGAGCAACATCTTTCGTGTTCGGTCTCCTGCGCTTGATCACGATTTTGTAAAGAAAATTTTGAGGTGTGGTTTGTATTCCCTCACAGATCCTACGTACACACAATGTTTGTTTGCTATTAGTATTTTCTTTATCATCACTAGTTGTGTTGTTACATGGCATTGTATCGTATCCATCTTGTATGACGTGGATAATTTGACTATTCCTATAAATCATCGTAAATTATGCAAATTAGTACAGGCGCATAATATATTTTCATTCTTATTCATTTATAAATATTGTTCCATAGTTTATTTATCAATAAAGTTCAATTTTTCTTGCTTGATTTTCACTTCATTCACAACCATGCTTTGCACTTTCTAACCATTTTAATTTTAACGCTCATCTGGTGTAACTCTTTATTCTTGTTTTTTTTAAAAAAAAAAATCTATTAAGTGTAAGTATTTTAATTTATAACATCGGATTTCAGATTATCTTTTATGACAATCGAAATCACCTGTTTACCATGTAATGAAAAAAATCTCTCACAGTCCAATGGCTAACAAGAAAGTGAGCAATCAAACTACCATTTCAATTCAATCATATGAAAAATTTGAGAATTCTAAAATTGCCTACAGTCCGTGAGAAACCTAGTATTTTTAAAGAACTTTCCTAAGCTAAAGAGATAAAATGAAAGTACTTTTTTATGATATATCAATGAGAATGGAGAGTCCTCCTCCCAATCCATACATACATGATCGATAGAATACTGCGTAAGTAGGACAGTCAACTTTATACTGTTTACTTTTTGGATTTGAAAAAGAATGCATTATCATTCATTTTGCAATAATTTCTTTAAAAAAAGTATATTCATCTTATTAGCGGTTCTTTTTCTTCTTTTTTTTTTTCAAGGAATCGAAAATAAAAATTAGGAGAAAATTATCTCAACTACATTTTCTGAACCAAAACAAATTAAGGCTCGGCTGAGCAAATATTTTTAGTATTTTACAAATAAAAAATAAAAGCATGTGTTTGGATAAATTTTTTGTGAAATATTTTTAAAAAGGTGTTCTACAAAGAACAATTGAGAGTTTTTTTTTTATATTTTTAGAAATAAAGGTAACGATAAAAATCGAAACATACTACTTTTTAATTATAAAACGATTTTAAAATATATGTCCAAATGCATATTTGTTCTTAAACAACTTCAAATCTTTATGGTATCGAGACGTTGAAATTATTTTTACTTTTCACAAAATATTGCATAGTTACGCAATTACTTCTGTATGAAGGTCCAAAATACATGTCATTGATAAGACCAAAACTAATTCAATCTTTTCAAAAAAAAATAATAATAATAATTCAATCTTTACAAAAAAAAATTCGGTATTGTTAGCAATTTATTTGAAGTTATACTAAAGTAAAATTTTAACTATTTAGTCGATCAAAACTCAAAATGTAACAAGTTAATAGATCGAAAAGTTTATTTTTTTCCCTACAAAAAAAATGACCGATTTCAAACTTTAAAATCTTTCTTGATTCAAATTTCAGTTCCATACCTGAAATATGAACTAAGAACCACCGTGAAATCCAAAACAAACGTGTTTAGCAAGGGCAATATAGGTATTTCGCGAGAGATACACGACAAAAGACCCAACAATTCATCCATGCACGATGATAGAAGAACATGCTACCCACTCAACTCATTCCCCTCTCTACTCTTGAATAGTCCCAACATTTAACAATTCTTAATCTCAAAGCGACAGCCAAATGGGTTTCATTACAGGAAACGGAAAAAAACCTCTATCTCGAATCGTCGTGAAAAAAACTTTTCCACGTCATCATCCGATCACGAAACGCGTTCTAGTATTGTGATTGTGCACAACAACAACAAAAGGAAGATTCAGCAATGAAAAAGCAACATCTTGTATGAAGGGACTATGGGTACAGATTTCTTGTCAAGAGAAGATATGGTTGTCTTACTTACTTCGCGCGCAAACATATATAGATATAGAGAGAATTTTGTTAGAGAAAGACGAAAATGATCTTGTAAGTTGGCTTGAATTGAAATTTGATTAGTTTATGAGTCAAAATTTGTTCATTAATGTAATAACTTGTCTTCCTTTGTATCTCATAACATAGTATTGAATATTATCCATACGTTTGAAAACATGGCAGCACTCAGGCGAAAAAATGATTCCAAATACGGACAATGACAAATTATTTTAGTAATTCCTACTTTTAATAAACAGATAATCAAAATCTATTTTGGTCAGACTTATTGGACAAACATGCCCTAAACCATATATTACTTATGATAACATAATGCATGTTTGCATATATTTATACAGGCTAGAAAGGCATTCAGAAAAGTCTGGTGAAGTTGCAAGCCCTCGTTCGAGGGGTTATCGTCCGAAGACAAGCACGCTTAGCCTTGCAATGCATGCACGCACGCACGCACTTGCCCAGTGCACCTCACTGTTCACGCTCGAAAGCTTCTGTTAAACGACTAGTCGAATATAGCCTAAATGGGAGCAATTCATGGTATTTTTCGATTTCAAGAAAATTCAATGTTAAGTGTTGTACAATTATTCCAAGGAAATGGGAATCATGCTGGCTGCGGATCAACTTTTGAAAACTAGATAGATATCGAGCACGTAATTAAACAAGAATAAATGTTATAAAATATTTTGAAATATATTTGTACAGATGGATTTATTTATATATTTCGAGCATGTTTTAGTTTGATATTGAGCTTGAATAATGTTGGAGCTTGTTTTAGTTTGATATTTCGGAGTATATATCACCAAATAAATCATTTACTCTTGCTAATATACTATCCTCCAAAAATTAGATTTACTAGTGTTGATCCATTATATATAATTTCAAAAATATCATACTCGGCTCAAAACCAAAACGTACGTAGTAAACTAATTTTGAGTATGATTCAAACTATTTTCACCGTAACAATTTATATTATAACAAAAAATATATTATTTAATGCTCGTGGCCACATTAATCGCTATGTGGGTTAGATGAAATATTTTCTTTAGTCTTACTTTATAGATTTTCAAATATATTTATTGAAAATATCTATAATTTTCGCAGTGATAAAGATGCAATTAGTAAAAATAAATTACATAAAAACCAAACAGAAAATATTCATATCCAATATTTCAATATAATATAAGATGTTTCTGGGGAAAAAAAATAAAAAAAGAGAGGCAATAGACTCTGGACAATCACGAATCCAACTAAATTACCAACGACTATAAGAAATAAGTGGAAGTAAACCAATATCTTCCGACGGTGGCTAAAATATAGCTAGAAATTGTGTTAGTCTTTTTATCATGTATATGCAGATTAGAAATATTGAGAGATTGAGGACTTGATCCTGTAGAATACAGGATAGTTGGCATTATCCATTTTCTCCAGTAACCCTTCCTACTCACCTATTCTACCTGCAAGAGTAAGAAAAAAAATCGCCTAGATGAGTTAGAGACCACCACAAACTCTGAAAAGCAGCCTAAAATATAGAGTTGTTGTGTTCAAAGTCCCCACCTATGATAATAGTATCGCTAGAAACTACGTGTTTGTCTTTTCATCATGTATATGCAGACTAGAAATATTGAGAGAATGAGGACTTGATCCGGTAGGAAACATGATGGTTGGAATTATCCATTTTCTCCAGTTACCCTTCCTCCTCACCTTTCCTCCCTGCAAGAGTAAGAAAAAAATCGCCTAGATAAGTTAGAAAGCACCGATGCTCTATCTAAAGTGCATGTTGTGGGATGAAATGTCTACAAAATACCCAAAGGATATATAGATATATAGAACAAGACGGATGAGAAAGCTGAAAAGGGGATATTAACAGATTTTGCTCATAAGTTAATCTAATTTTTGGAGGATAGTATATAATGGATAAATACTAGTAAATCTAATTTTTGGAGGATAGTATATTAGCAAGAGTATATGATTTATTTGGGTGATATATTCTCCGAAATATCAAACTAAAACATGCTCCCACATTATTCTTATACTCAAAAATATCAAACTAAAACATGCTCGAAATATATAAATAAATCCATCTGTATAATATATTTCAAAATATTTTATAACATTTTATTCTTGTTTAATTATGTGCTCGATATCTATCTAGTTTTCAAAAGTTGATCCGCAGCCAGCATGATTCCCATTTCCTTGGCATAATTGTACAACACTTAACATTGAATTATCTAGAAATCGAAAAATACCATGGATTGCCCCAATTTAGGCTATCTTCGATTAGTTTCAATTTGAGTAAAAAAATAAAAAACATATAATACATAAATTACATTTGAATTAATACAAAAATTAAATAAATTCAAAATTGAATTAAATGAATTGATATAATCAATGCAAACAATAATTAAAGTGATCATTTATTACAGTACACACACATATAATTAATTTTGATATCCTGCACACCTACCGTACACACTTTTGTGAGCACCGACGAGGTGTCACTCATCTATTGGATGTGATGAAATATAGAAAAATTACACATCGAATGGATGAGTGACACCTCATCGGTGCTCACAGAGGTGTGCACGTAGGTGTGCAGGATATCAAAATTATATATATATATATATAACATTGTAATCATTTGTGTTTAAAATTTATTTATACAGTTTGTAATAAAAATTAAATATATCATAGTAACACAAATCATATCACAAATTAAATTGATTGATATAATCAATGTAAAAATTTTTAATTTAGTTTATATTTTCAATAAAGTTTAGTTTCAATTTGAATAAAAATATATTATATAAATTATATTTGAATTAATATAAAAATGAATTAAATTCAAATTTGAACTAAATGAATTGATATAATCAATACAAACAATAATTGAAATTATCATTTATTGTAGTACATATATTTCAATATTAATGATATATCTTTTCTTTTTTAGAAATAACATTTTGACGGAAATTAATATTTTTGGCAAAATATTAGAGTACTTGGTAAAAGGACATCGTAAAATGCACAATTGTATTTTAAAAAAACCACTAAAGAACCAGTTGTTTCCTCGTTCAATGATTTTACTTCTTAACCTATATTGCTCATTAAAGAAATTGAGGACTTGATCATGTAGAATACAAGAAGGTTGGCATTATCCATTTCTCCAATTACCCTTCCTCCTCACCTTTTCTCCCTGCAAGAGTAAGAAAAAAAATCGCCTAGATGAGTTAGAAACCACCAATACTCTATCTAAAGTGCATGTCGTGGGATGAAATGTCTACAAAATACCCAAAGGATAACAAGTCTATAGATATATAGAACAAGTCGCATGAGAAAGCTGAAAAGGGGATATTAACAGATTTTGCTCATAAGTTAATCGCATATTCACTTGTTTTTTCAGTAAAATTTTGGACTACACTACTAGTAAAAGATTTACTATAAGAAAAGTGGTATTGCGAAGATCAAATATGCGATACATTTCACCTGTATTTCCACCACATTCGAAGCTCGCAAAGCATCCAATATAAGTTGGACATTGTCTGTCAGCTCCCTAATCTGAAAAATTGAGAATGTATAATATTAGTATTCATAGTTAAGTCTCATCGTAATAGGTGGCAAATCATTTAAAAAGTTTGATATGATCAGCCATAAAATATCCAGCTGCCTCTGTGACTATGATAAGAGGTTAAATGGCAGCACTAACAGTCGATTTGGTGTTTCAAATCATGGCAGGCAAGATTTTCAGCCAGAGATGATTTTGATCCGATCAGGCATCTCCAAATTCCACTCCAAAGACAACTTACATGAATAACTAACCCGTCCAAGCTACTTCATTCTCAAAATAGTATCATTGTTACCTAATGAAACCAACTAAAAAGAGTGTACCATGATTCTAATGTGCATTCTTGGTCATACAAATTTACCATTTCCATATCAATAAATCTTCTGATAAACTCAAGCGTATTACAGTTAGATATCAATTGTCATTTTATTTCATCCAAGAATAATCTAACAAAACCGAAACATTTCAAAATTCTTAACCTATATTGCTCACTAAATTCCAATTAAAGAATCAAGCTTTTGATATTTTCAACTTTCTGATCTAGAGCCTCAAAATTTCTCTTCTATGTACCAACAATCAAAAAGAATCGCAAGTTTAAGTTTAGATAAATGGATAAAGAATAAGCATAAGCAGGAAATTTTTCATTAATTTGACCGACTTACTTTCTTAAAGCTTGCTATTAAGTTTATGGGAACCCATCCATCCACATCCATTTTCTGGCGCAAATATGTGTCCTTCACCAAATTATCATCACTGCAAGATACATGTGAAAATCCAAGCGTTGATACCATGCGCAAATAGACAGCAATGAGCGGATGAATCATTTAGTATGCATAACAAAAATAACATACCAAAAATAATAATCTATCTGTTTCACAATTTTGGAAGGCAAGTGAGGATCAGGTATGGGAGACGACATTGGTGCATATGGAAACATAGGCATGTGCCCGGGTGAACCTGGGTGGGGTCCAAGAGCAAAATACGTAAAAGATGAAGCATCTGCAAATTGAAACAAAATATAATTAGCACGCAAGATAATCTACAGAAGCAAGTATCTCAAAGCAGCAAACCTCACCATTGTAGAACACTGGGGGACCATAGGGCCGCGCACCCACAGGGGAGGTGGAGGAATAAAAGGAGCACTTGAAACTGGACCACGTATGAAGGGCCGAGAGGCGACACTCTGCTGGGGTGCAAGGTTTACTCTGCTGCCAAAAGATTGATGGTTATAGCTCCAATCATCAATCCAACGTTCCTGGTATCGTTTGCTACCATGGCCATGATTAGAAGAACCATTCCCTTGAAGTTGCGGTCCACTGTTGTTCCTTCTAAAAGGACCACGCGGATGGTGTGGCTCATGCCCACTGTGAGATCCTCCTCTCTGTCCAACATCCCAACGTGTGTTGTCCCTAGGAGATACCCCCGAAGAGATGCTGGACTTCACTGGCTTAAAAGGAGACGCTTCAACCACAGAACTGTGTGAATTTGGTGCTTGAGAAAAGCTGCCGTTGGCTGTTATGTTTCTGTGACTTGTCCTGTCACCACCTAGCTCCGGAGAACACTGGCGGATAGGAGATTCATGGTTCGAAGCTGAATTTGTTGCTACTTCCTGTGAAGACCAAGAGTCAACTGACGTCCCCTATTATTCACAAAAAGAAAATTTCGTAAGGAAAGCAGTCTAACTTGTACGAAAACTTGATCATCGAGTTCATAATAGCACTAGAAGCATATATAATAAAACCCAAGCAACTAAGAACATCAGATAAATTGAACAGGTAGATTAAAAGGGCCAAAATATAGAGAACAACAATGACAGAAATAATAAACCTGTGACAGAATGATTGGTTCGTGAGAGAGTTCTTCAAGAGAATCAGTCGAACTCGAAGAAGCCTTCGTGGAAGCACGAGCTGATTTGGAGAAATCAGGCCAAGATGCTGTCCCCATCAAAGCACCAACCTGCGGAGCAACACCATTAGCAGGATTGTTCCAAACACACTTCTTGGTTACACCAACATTCTCACTTCCCTCAGCCTGACCATCCTCGGCCAAGAAACTAGCAGGTGGTGCGATTAATTGGTTTAGGAAAATTTCAGAAGGCAAAACGTGCTTCTGATCAGAGATACTCGAACATGAACAAGGCGACGCGAGCCGTGAATGGCGATCAATAACAGAATTTACAGATTGAACAGAGGCGGAGGAGTCAGAAGCAGTAGCCATTGCAGAAAACAAAAAAATAGGTCAGGCAACTGAACATCAAACCCACCAACACAATCGAATCGATTAAAGAAAACCCAAAAATTCCCACTCGAAATCGAAATCGCCTATCTCCGCCCGTTTTCTTGTTCGGAAGCAAATAAAAGTGCAGTGTTCTAGTCTCCCCGCATATATATAGAGCAATGAAGCGGGGAATTAGTTTCCTACGACAAATATAATTACAGCTCGGATTTAATTAGGATATACGTATTTAGTATCAAGATAAAAAGATAAAGGTTAATTTTATTTATTTATATATCGGAACAAATAATATTTTATATCTCGAAAAAAAAACAAAGAAGTAAATAATCGATATTTAAAATCCGATATCTTTTATTATAAAACAAAGCCTATGTTTTTAAAAATCGAAAAATCTTTAATGATTTATAAGGTGATTTATATCAAGTTTTACTTTTAAAATTTTGACATATGATGATATAATTTATCTCCAAATTATCATTAAGAAGATCTTATCTTTGTATTTCAAATTGTTTCACATTAACTTTTTGCTAGAAAATTTTGATAGAATTAAATAAACTCAAATACAAGATTAGATAAGAAAAACAAAAACTTACTCTAAAATTACTAAAAAATAAATAATCTAAATAAGAATAAAATATTTACTATTGTCATATTAATTTTTTCCTAAAAAAATAGCCGATTTATCTTTAATACCATACTTTAAATAAATAATAATTAATGTATAACATAACTATACTTTCAAAAATATAGATAAGGATTGGATGTTCAAAATTTGAAAATATGGTGAGAATAAGAACATGAGTGTTACTTCTGTTCTTAGATAATATAGAGATTATAATTTGCTTTAATCATTCTAAATCAATTGACAAAAATATTCTTTTAATTAAATAAAAATCATGATAGAAATCTACGTTAAACTAAATAGATTTTTTTTGTCAATTGACATGTAATAATTGTTCTAAATAATTTATGTACTAATTGATTCAAGCCCAAAAATTATTAGAAAAAATTGGCTCTACAAGTATTTGTCACTAGTTCAACCCTAAGAATTATTATTATGGTCTGATTCATCTATGCACTGCTATCTAGAATATAGAGGTGATTTCAACATGTTCAAGAGTTGATTTTTGTCGTATAAGATTATTCATGGTACACACGTAGCATTTTGTTCTAAAATCACTTATTTTTTTGTGTTCCTGTTGATGATTGTATCTAATATTATTCTATCACATCTCATGCACATGTAAACGCCACAACATAACGAACTCTTATATCAACTAACAAACTTCGTATTTGCTCTTATTTTATGAAAATGGCAAAACCGATTTTTTAAGAGTGCATTTTATGTCATTATAAACTCATTTAAGTGTTCAATTTTCTATATAAGAAGAAATATCAAAGACATGTTTTCAGAAGTCCTCAATAAGCTCATCCATTTAAAAATTTAGCGGTGGTAATATTTTTATTAAATATTGTTATTTGTCCCGGAATCATGAAATACAAAACCTAAAGTGCCTCTTAAAACAAAATATAAACCGTACCGTTATCATAGCACAATTTTAGTACAAGGAAATGAATCCCTCTCTCTGTATTCTTAGGTAAATGAAAATGTTCTTTGTTTATGGAAAATCAATTTAAAATAGGAAAGGTTCAAAGTATATTCTAAGGGTGTGTTTGGTTGAGTGGATTAAACAATGATAATTAATAGTCAAACACTTATCCAATTTGGTTAAAATTTTAAGATGTTTTAATAATCATTTTGATCCGATTTAAGATCCAATTTTTTAGATAACTATTTGATTATTAATCTAACAAATCAAGTGAGATACACTATCAAAACTTAATAAATTACATTTTTCTCCTCTTATTTCTTAGAGTGTTAAGTTATTTATTGAATAAAGAGTGAGTCTTATGTGAGACCGTCTCACGGATCTTAATCTGTGAGACGGGTCAACCCTACTCATATTCACAATAAAAGTAATACTCTTAGCATAAAAATAATACTTTTTCATGGATGACCCAAATAGAGATCCGTCTCAAAAATACGACCCATGAGACCGTCTCACACAAGTTTTTGCCTTGAATAAAAAATTTATTTTAGAATGTTGTACGTTAGATGTCGATCCTGATATTTAATATATCATTATTATTTAATTTGATTTAAACTTTAAAAAATATAAGATATATTTTATTTTGAAAAAAATAATTTATTTGTATATATTTTAATAAATAATAAAAACTAAATTTTAATGTTGGTTATGCTTATCAATAATATTTTTATTTTTATTATATTTAATTTTATGATATTTACACATATTAATTCAAGATTATTAATATCGTCATTATTAACATTATTATTATTATTATCTAATATTATGTATTGCTTTGAGCACAACAAATAAGTAAACTTAACAAGGGTATAATATTAAATTTATTAATACGCAAAAACTTGTGTGAGACGGTCTCACGGGTCGTATTTGTGAGACGGATCTCTTATTTGGGTTACCCATGAAAAAGTATTACTTTTTATGCTAAGAGTATTACTTTTTATTGTGAATATGGGTAGAGTTGACCCGTCTCACGGATTATGATCCGTGGGACGGTCTCACATGAGACTCACTCAATATTTAAAAGCTAATCACATATTCAAAATGTTGAACCAAACAATCTTAATAGTATCACATAATGTTTGATTATCTATAGCATAATTAATCATTTATTTATCTCATCACTTGTACCAAACACCCCTAATAGAATAAGAAAACATGAAATGAAATAAATATTTTAAAGATTCGTCTTGTCTTATTAACCAGTTGAAATCGACTACTGTGTTAGATCTATTGTCCCTACTAATGCACTAGCACATTATAATCGGTTGGGAGAATTCAGAATCGATTGGGCAATATCTTTGTTAGATGACTTCCGAAGAAGTTTTTTTGTTTGAAAACCTCTTTCTCCAAATCCACTAAGATTGGACGTTGATGCAGGATTTGATGTATCCTGGAACCAGTTCGACGTTGGTGCAGTAGTTGGTGATCCACAGGGTGTTTTAGACTGTTCAAACAGTAATTCAACGGTCAAGATGATATTTAAGTTCTAGAAGTTCAACCACTTATTGATTCGGCGGATTTCCTATGACAACAGAATCTTTAGGCCCCAAAATTCACAAGCACCTAAACTGACTAGAAAAATTTCACCAGGCGGGCCTACTCCAAATCTCCAGAAACTATACCAAAAGCAATCATGCCAATGTTCTAGCTATACACATATATGGAACAAAAATAATACCAGAAAACAGCAAAAATCAACGAAGATTGTTTTGCGCAACCGCTTGGCACAGTTCATCCTCGTAGAATAGGGCTCTATTAGAAGCCAAGGATTTGCAGACAGGTTTCGGCAAAAAGGATGGCACCAAACATTTTGAAGAAAATGGGGATTCTTGGAAGAGAACAGCTGCAATTTGGCGCATCTCAGTGCATTTTAGACGAGAAGGGGGACGAGGGCCATGCTTAGGTGCCTTGGGTGAGTGAGGACTGCCAATCCACACTCCTTTTCCACCTCCCTTGCTGCAAATGGTTCCAATATGTTTCAACATTTTTTGTTTGTAGTAGACTTCTTAAGTACAAACAACATATTGGAACCATTTGGTTTGAGTGGTTGTAGATTCAATTTCTTGATTTTGGTTTGATCGTACGCTTCTAATGCAGGTGGGTTATCACGATTCAAGGGGTTTGGTGGTTTCACCCACCCCATAATTATAATGTGTTTTTTCCTTAACATTGATTTGTTCTCCCGTGGTTTTTATTGTTTTAGGGTTTAGGTTTTTGCTATGTCCCGCAAATTGGGGTTTTCAGCATATTTGGGGATTTAGAACATTTAAAGAAATTATAATTTTAGGCTATGTTTGGACCTTGGGTGACAGAGAATGTGAAGAAAACCATCATTCATACTGAGAACCCCAAGGATGCAGTTTTCATTTTCTTTGTGATTGTGTGGTGTAGGATTTTGGATGTGAATTTTGTGCTGTATAGGTTTTTGGAGTTGATTAAAGGTGATTTTTCAATCACCTTATGATTATTTTTTTCAGAAACGTCTCACGCAGCGACTACCGAATTTTAGAGGGATGTTGATCTTTAGTAGTACTTTCTCTCGAATTATTCTTTATGCTAATGAAGGAGCTGTCCCTGCTATGCAGTTGGTACCATATTGGGAGCAATGACTGGAGCGCTTATTGGCCAAGAGACAGAAAGTGGATTTGTTAGAGGGGCTTCGGTTGGTGCCATATCCGGTGCTGTTTACTCCATCGAAGTCTTTGAATCATCACTTCTTTTGTGGCAGTCCGATGAATCTGGGATACAGTGTCTCCTGTATTTGGTAAGTCTTATCTATTGAATGGATTAATAATCTTGAGTCAATACTATTCAATTGCAGACGTGATAATTCTGGCATTCAATCTTCGAGATTTATAGCATGTTTAGTAATCTGATTGAGTTTGGAGCTAATAATCTGACTGTACAGATTGATGTGATAGTGAGCCTTCTAAGTGGCAGACTTGTCCGCGAGCGTATTGGTCCAGCTATGCTAAGTGCCGTGCAAAGTCAGGTATTATGCTGCTCGATTGCTTTTCTTGAAATAGGGATGACAGTATTTTTACTTTTTTGACTTACGAAATTTTCTTCGTTAATCAGATGGGAGCTGTAGAAACAACATTTGAAGACGTTCCCGACATTTTTGACACTGGCGGGGCAAATGGTTTGTTAGTAGACACAGTTGAAAAGTTCCCAAAGATAAGGGTTGCAAGAGACGACATTGTTGATACTTCCGGAGAGGGAGTCTCTTGTTCTGTTTGCCTTCAGGTACTGTTCTAATTTCTTTCCCTTTTTATCTGTCTCTTGTTAGATAAACTACATCAGTGCACCTTGACTTTTGGCCTATATAGTGACATTTATGAAATTTGCGTAATTTCTATGACAAAGCAATTACGCATACGACACATCCTACATCTACACTCGTTGTGGGTATTCATTTATATCCACCTAATTTCAGAAGAGGCCATTGTAATTATTCAAGTGTTGGCCAAAGTTTGAGCTCTTTGTATATAGACTTCTTTTATCGACAAGTTGAACTGATTTAGAAGAATCTGTCCCATGCTTTTAAATATACGCAGGACTTTCAGCTAGGGGAGACCGTGCGAAGTTTACCTCATTGTCACCACTTGTTTCATCTACCTTGCATCGACTCTTGGCCGGTGAGACACGGTTCTTGCCCGTTGTGTAGAAGAGTATTTTGATGCTCTTTTTGTACGGCGAGAAACACCAGCTTGATGATATCCTCTTACTCGTATACGGCCTCTCTATTTGTTCAATAAATCCGTAGTTTTAGATTGGCTAGGTGCAGCTCTATGTATGTAGTTTCTGAGCAACATCTTTCGTGTTCGGTCTCTGCGCTTGATCACGATTTTGTAAAGAAAATTTTGAGGTGTGGTTTGTATTCCCTCACAGATCCTACGTACACACAATGTTTGTTTGCTATTAGTATTTTCTTTATCATCACTAGTTGTGTTGTTACATGGCATTGTATCGTATCCATCTTGTATGACGTGGATAATTTGACTATTCCTATAAATCATCGTAAATTATGCAAATTAGTACAGGCGCATAATATATTTTCATTCTTATTCATTTATAAATATTGTTCCATAGTTTATTTATCAATAAAGTTCAATTTTTCTTGCTTGATTTTCACTTCATTCACAACCATGCTTTGCACTTTCTAACCATTTTAATTTTAACGCTCATCTGGTGTAACTCTTTGTTCTTGTTTTTTTTTAAAAAAAAAATCTATTAAGTGTAAGTATTTTAATTTATAACATCGGATTTCAGATTATCTTTTATGACAATCGAAATCACCTGTTTACCATGTAATGAAAAAAATCTCTCACAGTCCAATGGCTAACAAGAAAGTGAGCAATCAAACTACCATTTCAATTCAATCATATGAAAAATTTGAGAATTCTAAAATTGGCTACAAGTCCGTGAGAAAGCTAGTTTTTTTAAAGAACTTTCCTAAGCTAAAGAGATAAAATGAAAGTACTTTTTTATGATATATCAATGAGAATGGAGAGTCCTCCTCCCAATCCATACATACATGATCGATAGAATACTACGTAAGTAGGACAGTCAACTTTATACTGTTTACTTTTTGGATTTGAAAAAGAATGCATTATCATTCATTTTGCAATAATTTCTTTAAAAAAAGTATATTCATCTTATTAGCGGTTCTTTTTTTTTTTTTTTTTCAAGGAATCGAAAATAAAAATTAGGAGAAAATTATCTCAACTACATTTTCTGAACCAAAACAAATTAAGGCTCGGCTGAGCAAATATTTTTAGTATTTTACAAATAAAAAATAAAAGCATGTGTTTGGATAAATTTTTTGTGAAATATTTTTAAAAAGGTGTTCTACAAAGAACAATTGAGAGTTTTTTTTTTATATTTTTAGAAATAAAGGTAACGATAAAAATCGAAACATACTACTTTTTAATTATAAAAACGATTTTAAAATATATGTCCAAATGCATATTTGTTCTTAAAACAACTTCAAATCTTTATGGTATCGAGACGTTGAAATTATTTTTACTTTTCACAAAATATTGCATAGTTACGCAATTACTTCTGTATGAAGGTCCAAAATACATGTCATTGATAAGACCAAAACTAATTCAATCTTTTCAAAAAAAATAATAATAATAATTCAATCTTTACAAAAAAAATTCGGTATTGTTAGCAATTTATTTGAAGTTATACTAAAGTAAAATTTTAAATATTTAGTCGATCAAAACTCAAAATGTAACAAGTTAATAGATCGAAAAGTTTATTTTTTCCCTACAAAAAAAATGACCGATTTCAAACTTTAAAATCTTTCTTGATTCAAATTTCAGTTCCATACCTGAAATATGAACTAAGAACCACCGTGAAATCCAAAACAAACGTGTTTAGCAAGGGCAATATAGGTATTTCGCGAGAGATACACGACAAAAGACCCAAACAATTCATCCATGCACGATGATAGAAGAACATGCTACCCACTCAACTCATTCCCCTCTCTACTCTTGAATAGTCCCAACATTTAACAATTCTTAAATCTCAAAGCCGACAGCCAAAATGGGTTTCATTACAGGAAACGGAAAAAACCTCTATCTCGAATCGTCGTGAAAAAACTTTTCCAACGATCATCATCCGATCACGAAAGCGATTCTAGTATTGTGATTGTGCACAACAACAACAAAAGGAAGATTCAGCAATGAAATAAGCAACATCTTGTATGAAGAGACTATGGGTACAGATTTCTTGTCAAGAGAAGATATGGTTGTCTTACTTATTCGCGCGCAAACATATATAGAGAGAATTTTGTTAGAAAAGACGAAAATGATCTTGTAAGTTGGCTTGAATTGAAATTTGATTATTTTATGAGTCAAAATTTGTTCTTAATGTAATAACTTGTCTTCCTTTGTATCTCATAACATAGTATTGAATATTATCCATACGTTTGAAAACATGGCAGCACTCAGGCGAAAAATGATTCCAAATACGGACAATGACAAATTATTTTAGTAATTCCTACTTTTAATAAACAGATAATCAAAATCTATTTTGGTCAGACTTATTGGACAAACATGCCCTAAACCATATATTACTTATGATAACATAATGCATGTTTGCATATATTTATACAGGCTAGAAAGGCATTCAGAAAAGTCTGGTGAAGTTGCAAGCCCTCGTTCGAGGGGTTATCGTCCGAAGACAAGCACGCTTAGCCTTGCAATGCATGCACGCACGCACGCACTTGCCCAGTGCACCTCACTGTTCACGCTCGAAAGCTTCTGTTAAACGACTAGTCGAATATAGCCTAAATGGGAGCAATTCATGGTATTTTTCGATTTCAAGAAAATTCAATGTTAAGTGTTGTACAATTATTCCAAGGAAATGGGAATCATGCTGGCTGCGGATCAACTTTTGAAAACTAGATAGATATCGAGCACGTAATTAAACAAGAATAAATGTTATAAAATATTTTGAAATATATTTGTACAGATGGATTTATTTATATATTTCGAGCATGTTTTAGTTTGATATTGAGCTTGAATAATGTTGGAGCTTGTTTTAGTTTGATATTTCGGAGTATATATCACCAAATAAATCATTTACTCTTGCTAATATACTATCCTCCAAAAATTAGATTTACTAGTGTTGATCCATTATATATTAATTTCAAAAATATCATACTCGGCTCAAAACCAAAACGTACGTAGTAAACTAATTTTGAGTATGATTCAAACTATTTTCACCGTAACAATTTATATTATAACAAAAATATATTATTTAATGCTCGTGGCCACACATTAATCGCTATGTGGGTTAGATGAAATATTTTCTTTAGTCTTACTTTATAGATTTTCAAATATTTTATTGAAAATACTATAATTTTCGCAGTGATAAAGATGCAATTAGTAAAAATAAATCACATAAAAACCAAACAGAAAATATTCATATCCAATATTTCATATAATATAAGATGTTTCTGGGGAAAAAAAATAAAAAAAAAGAGAGGCAATAGACTCTGGACAATCACGAATCCAACTAAATTACCAACGACTATAAGAAATAAGTGGAAGTAAACCAATATCTTCCGACGGTGGCTAAAATATAGCTAGAAATTGTGTTAGTCTTTTTATCATGTATATGCAGATTAGAAATATTGAGAGATTGAGGACTTGATCCTGTAGAATACAGGATAGTTGGCATTATCCATTTTCTCCAGTAACCCTTCCTACTCACCTATTCTACCTGCAAGAGTAAGAAAAAAAATCGCCTAGATGAGTTAGAGACCACCACAAACTCTGAAAAGCAGCCTAAAATATAGAGTTGTTGTGTGTTCAAAGTCCCCACCTATGATAATAGTATCGCTAGAAACTACGTGTTTGTCTTTTCATCATGTATATGCAGACTAGAAATATTGAGAGAATGAGGACTTGATCCGGTAGGAAACATGATGGTTGGAATTATCCATTTTCTCCAGTTACCCTTCCTCCTCACCTTTCCTCCCTGCAAGAGTAAGAAAAAAATCGCCTAGATAAGTTAGAAAGCACCGATGCTCTATCTAAAGTGCATGTTGTGGGATGAAATGTCTACAAAATACCCAAAGGATATATAGATATATAGAACAAGACGGATGAGAAAGCTGAAAAGGGGATATTAACAGATTTTGCTCATAAGTTAATCTAATTTTTGGAGGATAGTATATAATGGATAAATACTAGTAAATCTAATTTTTGGAGGATAGTATATTAGCAAGAGTATATGATTTATTTGGGTGATATATTCCGAAATATCAAACTAAAACATGCTCCCACATTATTCTTATACTCAAAAATATCAAACTAAAACATGCTCGAAATATATAAATAAATCCATCTGTATAAATATATTTCAAAATATTTTATAACATTTTATTCTTGTTTAATTATGTGCTCGATATCTATCTAGTTTTCAAAAGTTGATCCGCAGCCAGCATGATTCCCATTTCCTTGGCATAATTGTACAACACTTAACATTGAATTATCTAGAAATCGAAAAATACCATGGATTGCCCCAATTTAGGCTATCTTCGATTAGTTTCAATTTGAGTAAAAAAATAAAAAACATATAATACATAAATTACATTTGAATTAATACAAAAATTAAATAAATTCAAAATTGAATTAAATGAATTGATATAATCAATGCAAACAATAATTAAAGTGATCATTTATTACAGTACACACATATAATTAATTTTGATATCCTGCACACCTACCGTACACACTTTTGTGAGCACCGACGAGGTGTCACTCATCTATTGGATGTGATGAAATATAGAAAAATTACACATCGAATGGATGAGTGACACCTCATCGGTGCTCACAGAGGTGTGCACGTAGGTGTGCAGGATATCAAAATTATATATATATATATAACATTGTAATCATTTGTGTTTAAAATTTATTTATACAGTTTGTAATAAAAATTAATATATCATAGTAACACAAATCATATCACAAATTAAATTGATTGATATAATCAATGTAAAAATTTTTAATTTAGTTTATATTTTCAATAAAGTTTAGTTTCAATTTGAATAAAAAATATATAATATATAAATTATATTTGAATTAATATAAAAATGAATTAAATTCAAATTTGAACTAAATGAATTGATATAATCAATACAAACAATAATTGAAATTATCATTTATTGTAGTACATATATTTCAATATTAATGATATATCTTTTCTTTTTTAGAAATAACATTTTGACGGAAAATTAATATTTTTGGCAAAATATTAGAGTACTTGGTAAAAGGACATCGTAAAATGCACAATTGTATTTTAAAAAAACCACTAAAGAACCAGTTGTTTCCTCGTTCAATGATTTTACTTCTTAACCTATATTGCTCATTAAAGAAATTGAGGACTTGATCATGTAGAATACAAGAAGGTTGGCATTATCCATTTTCTCCAATTACCCTTCCTCCTCACCTTTTCTCCCTGCAAGAGTAAGAAAAAAAATCGCCTAGATGAGTTAGAAACCACCAATACTCTATCTAAAGTGCATGTCGTGGGATGAAATGTCTACAAAATACCCAAAGGATAACAAGTCTATAGATATATAGAACAAGTCGCATGAGAAAGCTGAAAAGGGGATATTAACAGATTTTGCTCATAAGTTAATCGCATATTCACTTGTTTTTTCAGTAAAATTTTGGACTACACTACTAGTAAAAGATTTACTATAAGAAAAGTGGTATTGCGAAGATCAAATATGCGATACATTTCACCTGTATTTCCACCACATTCGAAGCTCGCAAAGCATCCAATATAAGTTGGACATTGTCTGTCAGCTCCCTAATCTGAAAAATTGAGAATGTATAATATTAGTTTAGTTAAGTCTCATCGTAATAGGTGGCAAATCATTTAAAAAGTTTGATATGATCAGCCATAAAATATCCAGCTGCCTCTGTGACTATGATAAGAGGTTAAATGGCAGCACTAACAGTCGATTTGGTGTTTCAAATCATGGCAGGCAAGATTTTCAGCCAGAGATGATTTTGATCCGATCAGGCATCTCCAAATTCCACTCCAAAGACAACTTACATGAATAACTAACCCGTCCAAGCTACTTCATTCTCAAAATAGTATCATTGTTACCTAATGAAACCAACTAAAAAGAGTGTACCATGATTCTAATGTGCATTCTTGGTCATACAAATTTACCATTTCCATATCAATATAAATCTTCTGATAAACTCAAGCGTATTACAGTTAGATATCAATTGTCATTTTATTTCATCCAAGAATAATCTAACAAAACCGAAACATTTCAAAATTCTTAACCTATATTGCTCACTAAATTCCAATTAAAGAATCAAGCTTTTGATATTTTCAACTTTCTGATCTAGAGCCTCAAAATTTCTCTTCTATGTACCAACAATCAAAAAAGAATCGCAAGTTTAAGTTTAGATAAAATGGATAAAGAAATAAGCATAAGCAGGAAATTTTTCATTAATTTGACCGACTTACTTTCTTAAAGCTTGCTATTAAGTTTATGGGAACCCATCCATCCACATCCATTTTCTGGCGCAAATATGTGTCCTTCACCAAATTATCATCACTGCAAGATACATGTGAAAATCCAAGCGTTGATACCATGCGCAAATAGACAGCAATGAGCGGATGAATCATTTAGTATGCATAACAAAATAACATACCAAAAAATAATCTATCTGTTTCACAATTTTGGAAGGCAAGTGAGGATCAGGTATGGGAGACGACATTGGTGCATATGGAAACATAGGCATGTGCCCGGGTGAACCTGGGTGGGGTCCAAGAGCAAAATACGTAAAAGATGAAGCATCTGCAAATTGAAACAAAATATAATTAGCACGCAAGATAATCTACAGAAGCAAGTATCTCAAAGCAGCAAACCTCACCATTGTAGAACACTGGGGGACCATAGGGCCGCGCACCCACAGGGGGAGGTGGAGGAATAAAAGGAGCACTTGAAACTGGACCACGTATGAAGGGCCGAGAGGCGACACTCTGCTGGGGTGCAAGGTTTACTCTGCTGCCAAAAGATTGATGGTTATAGCTCCAATCATCAATCCAACGTTCCTGGTATCGTTTGCTACCATGGCCATGATTAGAAGAACCATTCCCTTGAAGTTGCGGTCCACTGTTGTTCCTTCTAAAAGGACCACGCGGATGGTGTGGCTCATGCCCACTGTGAGATCCTCCTCTCTGTCCAACATCCCAACGTGTGTTGTCCCTAGGAGATACCCCCGAAGAGATGCTTCTTCACTGGCTTAAAAGGAGACGCTTCAACCACAGAACTGTGTGAATTTGGTGCTTGAGAAAAGCTGCCGTTGGCTGTTATGTTTCTGTGACTTGTCCTGTCACCACCTAGCTCCGGAGAACACTGGCGGATAGGAGATTCATGGTTCGAAGCTGAATTTGTTGCTACTTCCTGTGAAGACCAAGAGTCAACTGACGTCCCCTATTATTCACAAAAAGAAAATTTCGTAAGGAAAGCAGTCTAACTTGTACGAAAACTTGATCATCGAGTTCATAATAGCACTAGAAGCATATATAATAAAACCCAAGCAACTAAGAACATCAGATAAATTGAACAGGTAGATTAAAAGGGCCAAAATATAGAGAACAACAATGACAGAAATAATAAACCTGTGACAGAATGATTGGTTCGTGAGAGAGTTCTTCAAGAGAATCAGTCGAACTCGAAGAAGCCTTCGTGGAAGCACGAGCTGATTTGGAGAAATCAGGCCAAGATGCTGTCCCCATCAAAGCACCAACCTGCGGAGCAACACCATTAGCAGGATTGTTCCAAACACACTTCTTGGTTACACCAACATTCTCACTTCCCTCAGCCTGACCATCCTCGGCCAAGAAACTAGCAGGTGGTGCGATTAATTGGTTTAGGAAAATTTCAGAAGGCAAAACGTGCTTCTGATCAGAGATACTCGAACATGAACAAGGCGACGCGAGCCGTGAATGGCGATCAATAACAGAATTTACAGATTGAACAGAGGCGGAGGAGTCAGAAGCAGTAGCCATTGCAGAAAACAAAAAAATAGGTCAGGCAACTGAACATCAAACCCACCAACACAATCGAATCGATTAAAGAAAACCCAAAAATTCCCACTCGAAATCGAAATCGCCTATCTCCGCCCGTTTTCTTGTTCGGAAGCAAATAAAAGTGCAGTGTTCTAGTCTCCCCGCATATATATAGAGCAATGAAGCGGGGAATTAGTTTCCTACGACAAATATAATTACAGCTCGGATTTAATTAGGATATACGTATTTAGTATCAAGATAAAAAGATAAAGGTTAATTTTATTTATTTATATATCGGAACAAATAATATTTTATATCTCGAAAAAAAAAACAAAGAAGTAAAATAATCGATATTTAAAATCCGATATCTTTTATTTATAAAAACAAAGCCTATGTTTTTAAAAATCGAAAAATCTTTAATGATTTATAAGGTGATTTATATCAAGTTTTACTTTTAAAATTTTGACATATGGTGATGATATAATTTATCTCCAAATTATCATTAAGAAGATCTTATCTTTGTATTTCAAATTGTTTCACATTAACTTTTTGCTAGAAAATTTTGATAGAATTAAATAAAACTCAAATACAAGATTAGATAAGAAAAACAAAAAACTTACTCTAAAATTACTAAAAAATAAATAATCTAAATAAGAATAAAATATTTACTATTGTCATATTAATTTTTTCCTAAAAAAATAGCCGATTTATCTTTAATACCATACTTTAAATAAATAATAATTAATGTATAACATAACTATACTTTCAAAAATAAGATAAGGATTGGATGTTCAAAATTTGAAAATATGGTGAGAATAAGAACATGAGTGTTACTTCTGTTCTTAGATAATATAGAGATTATAATTTGCTTTAATCATTCTAAATCAATTGACAAAAATATTCTTTTAATTAAATAAAAATCATGATAGAAATCTACGTTAAACTAAATAGATTTTTTTGTCAATTGACATGTAATAATTGTTCTAAATAATTTATGTACTAATTGATTCAAGCCCAAAAAATTATTAGAAAAAATTGGCTCTACAAGTATTTGTCACTAGTTCAACCCTAAGAATTATTATTATGGTCTGATTCATCTATGCACTGCTATCTAGAATATAGAGGTGATTTCAACATGTTCAAGAGTTGATTTTTGTCGTATAAGATTATTCATGGTACACACGTAGCATTTTGTTCTAAATATCACTTATTTTTTTGTGTTCCTGTTGATGATTGTATCTAATATTATTCTATCACATCTCATGCACATGTAAACGCCACAACATAACGAACTCTTATATCAACTAACAAATACTTCGTATTTGCTCTTATTTTATGAAAATGGCAAAACCGATTTTTTATAAGAGTGCATTTTATGTCATTATAAACTCATTTAAGTGTTCAATTTTCTATATAAGAAGAAATATCAAAGACATGTTTTCAGAAGTCCTCAATAAGCTCATCCATTTAAAAATTTAGCGGTGGTAATATTTTTATTAAATATTGTATATTTGTCCCGGAATCATGAAATACAAAACCTAAAGTGCCTCTTAAAACAAAATATAAACCGTACCGTTATCATAGCACAATTTTAGTACAAGGAAATGAATCCCTCTCTCTGTATTCTTAGGTAAATGAAAATGTTCTTTGTTTATGGAAAATCAATTTAAAATAGGAAAGGTTCAAAGTATATTCTAAGGGTGTGTTTGGTTGAGTGGATTAAACAATGATAGATTAATAGTCAAACACTTATCCAATATTTGGTTAAAATTTTAAGATGTTTTAATAATCATTTTGATCCGATTTAAGATCCAATTTTTTAGATAACTATTTGATTATTAATCTAACAAATCAAGTGAGATACACTATCAAAACTTAATAAATTACATTTTTCTCCTCTTATTTCTTAGAGTGTTAAGTTATTTATTGAATAAAGAGTGAGTCTTATGTGAGACCGTCTCACGGATCTTAATCTGTGAGACGGGTCAACCCTACTCATATTCACAATAAAAGTAATACTCTTAGCATAAAAAATAATACTTTTTCATGGATGACCCAAATAGAGATCCGTCTCAAAAATACGACCCATGAGACCGTCTCACACAAGTTTTTGCCTTGAATAAAAAATTTATTTTAGAATGTTGTACGTTAGATGTCGATCCTGATATTTAATATATATCATTATTATTTAATTTGATTTAAACTTTAAAAAATATAAAGATATATTTTTATTTTGAAAAAAATAATTTATTTGTATATATTTTAATAAAATAATAAAAACTAAATTTTAATGTTGGTTATGCTTATCAATAATATTTTTATTTTTTATATTTAATTTTATGATATTTACACATATTAATTCAAAGATTATTAATATCGTCATTATTAACATTATTATTATTATCTAATATTATGTATTGCTTTGAGCACAACAAATAAGTAAACTTAACAAGGGTATAATATTAAATTTATTAATACGCAAAAACTTGTGTGAGACGGTCTCACGGGTCGTATTTGTGAGACGGATCTCTTATTTGGGTTACCCATGAAAAAGTATTACTTTTTATGCTAAGAGTATTACTTTTTATTGTGAATATGGGTAGAGTTGACCCGTCTCACGGATTATGATCCGTGGGACGGTCTCACATGAGACTCACTCAATATTTAAAAGCTAATCACATATTCAAAATGTTGAACCAAACAATCTTAATAGTATCACATAATGTTTGATTATCTATAGCATAATTAATCATTTATTTATCTCATCACTTGTACCAAACACACCCTAATAGAATAAGAAAACATGAAATGAAATAAATATTTTAAAGATTCGTCTTGTCTTATTAACCAGTTGAAATCGACTACTGTGTTAGATCTATTGTCCCTACTAATGCACTAGCACATTATAATCGGTTGGGAGAATTCAGAATCGATTGGGCAATATCTTTGTTAGATGACTTCCGAAGAAGTTTTTTTGTTTGAAAACCTCTTTCTCCAAATCCACTAAGATTGGACGTTGATGCAGGATTTGATGTATCCTGGAACCAGTTCGACGTTGGTGCAGTAGTTGGTGATCCACAGGGTGTTTTAGACTGTTCAAACAGTAATTCAACGGTCAAGATGATATTTAAGTTCTAGAAGTTCAACCACTTATTGATTCGGCGGATTTCCTATGACAGAATCTTTAGGCCCCAAAATTCACAAGCACCTAAACTGACTAGAAAAATTTCACCAGGCGGGCCTACTCCAAATCTCCAGAAACTATACCAAAAGCAATCATGCCAATGTTCTAGCTATACACATATATGGAACAAAAATAATACCAGAAAACAGCAAAAATCAACGAAGATTGTTTTGCGCAACCGCTTGGCACAGTTCATCCTCGTAGAATAGGGCTCTATTAGAAGCCAAGGATTTGCAGACAGGTTTCGGCAAAAAGGATGGCACCAAACATTTTGAAGAAAATGGGGATTCTTGGAAGAGAACAGCTGCAATTTGGCGCATCTCAGTGCATTTTAGACGAGAAGGGGGACGAGGGCCATGCTTAGGTGCCTTGGGTGAGTGAGGACTGCCAATCCACACTCCTTTTCCACCTCCCTTGCTGCAAATGGTTCCAATATGTTTCAACATTTTTTGTTTGTAGTAGACTTCTTAAGTACAAACAACATATTGGAACCATTTGGTTTGAGTGGTTGTAGATTCAATTTCTTGATTTTGGTTTGATCGTACGCTTCTAATGCAGGTGGGTTATCACGATTCAAGGGGTTTGGTGGTTTCACCCACCCCATAATTATAATGTGTTTTTTCCTTAACATTGATTTGTTCTCCCGTGGTTTTTATTGTTTTAGGGTTTAGGTTTTTGCTATGTCCCGCAAATTGGGGGTTTTCAGCATATTTGGGGATTTAGAACATTTAAAGAAATTATAATTTTAGGCTATGTTTGGACCTTGGGTGACAGAGAATGTGAAGAAAACCATCATTCATACTGAGAACCCCAAGGATGCAGTTTTCATTTTCTTTGTGATTGTGTGGTGTAGGATTTTGGATGTGAATTTTGTGCTGTATAGGTTTTTGGAGTTGATTAAAGGTGATTTTTCAATCACCTTATGATTATTTTTTTCAGAAACGTCTCACGCAGCGACTACCGAATTTTAGAGGGATGTTGATCTTTAGTAGTACTTTCTCTCGAATTATTCTTTATGCTAATGAAGGAGCTGTCCCTGCTATGCAGTTGGTACCATATTGGGAGCAATGACTGGAGCGCTTATTGGCCAAGAGACAGAAAGTGGATTTGTTAGAGGGGCTTCGGTTGGTGCCATATCCGGTGCTGTTTACTCCATCGAAGTCTTTGAATCATCACTTCTTTTGTGGCAGTCCGATGAATCTGGGATACAGTGTCTCCTGTATTTGGTAAGTCTTATCTATTGAATGGATTAATAATCTTGAGTCAATACTATTCAATTGCAGACGTGATAATTCTGGCATTCAATCTTCGAGATTTATAGCATGTTTAGTAATCTGATTGAGTTTGGAGCTATAATCTGACTGTACAGATTGATGTGATAGTGAGCCTTCTAAGTGGCAGACTTGTCCGCGAGCGTATTGGTCCAGCTATGCTAAGTGCCGTGCAAAGTCAGGTATTATGCTGCTCGATTGCTTTTTTTGAAATAGGGATGACAGTATTTTTACTTTTTTGACTTACGAAATTTTCTTCGTTAATCAGATGGGAGCTGTAGAAACAACATTTGAAGACGTTCCCGACATTTTTGACACTGGCGGGGCAAATGGTTTGTTAGTAGACACAGTTGAAAAGTTCCCAAAGATAAGGGTTGCAAAGACGACATTGTTGATACTTCCGGAGAGGGAGTCTCTTGTTCTGTTTGCCTTCAGGTACTGTTCTAATTTCTTTCCCTTTTTATCTGTCTCTTGTTAGATAAACTACATCAGTGCACCTTGACTTTTGGCCTATATAGTGACATTTATGAAATTTGCGTAATTTCTATGACAAAGCAATTACGCATACGACATCCTACATCTACACTCGTTGTGGGTATTCATTTATATCCACCTAATTTCAGAAGAGGCCATTGTAATTATTCAAGTGTTGGCCAAAGTTTGAGCTCTTTGTATATAGACTTCTTTTATCGACAAGTTGAACTGATTTAGAAGAATCTGTCCATGCTTTTAAATATACGCAGGACTTTCAGCTAGGGGAGACCGTGCGAAGTTTACCTCATTGTCACCACTTGTTTCATCTACCTTGCATCGACTCTTGGCTGGTGAGACACGGTTCTTGCCCGTTGTGTAGAAGAGTATTTTGATGCTCTTTTTGTACGGCGAGAAACACCAGCTTGATGATCCTCTTACTCGTATACGGCCTCTCTATTTGTTCAATAAATCCGTAGTTTTAGATTGGCTAGGTGCAGCTCTATGTATGTAGTTTCTGAGCAACATCTTTCGTGTTCGGTCTCTGCGCTTGATCACGATTTTGTAAAGAAAATTTTGAGGTGTGGTTTGTATTCCCTCACAGATCCTACGTACACACAATGTTTGTTTGCTATTAGTATTTTCTTTATCATCACTAGTTGTGTTGTTACATGGCATTGTATCGTATCCATCTTGTATGACGTGGATAATTTGACTATTCCTATAAATCATCGTAAATTATGCAAATTAGTACAGGCGCATAATATATTTTCATTCTTATTCATTTATAAATATTGTTCCATAGTTTATTTATCAATAAAGTTCAATTTTTCTTGCTTGATTTTCACTTCATTCACAACCATGCTTTGCACTTTCTAACCATTTTAATTTTAACGCTCATCTGGTGTAACTCTTTATTCTTGTTTTTTTTAAAAAAAAAATCTATTAAGTGTAAGTATTTTAATTTATAACATCGGATTTCAGATTATCTTTTATGACAATCGAAATCACCTGTTTACCATGTAATGAAAAAAATCTCTCACAGTCCAATGGCTAACAAGAAAGTGAGCAATCAAACTACCATTTCAATTCAATCATATGAAAAATTTGAGAATTCTAAAATTGGCTACAAGTCCGTGAGAAAGCTAGTTTTTTTAAAGAACTTTCCTAAGCTAAAGAGATAAAATGAAAGTACTTTTTTATGATATATCAATGAGAATGGAGAGTCCTCCTCCCAATCCATACATACATGATCGATAGAATACTGCGTAAGTAGGACAGTCAACTTTATACTGTTTACTTTTTGGATTTGAAAAAGAATGCATTATCATTCATTTTGCAATAATTTCTTTAAAAAAAGTATATTCATCTTATTAGCGGTTCTTTTTTTTTTTTTTTTTCAAGGAATCGAAAATAAAATTAGGAGAAAATTATCTCAACTACATTTTCTGAACCAAAACAAATTAAGGCTCGGCTGAGCAAATATTTTTAGTATTTTACAAATAAAAAATAAAAGCATGTGTTTGGATAAATTTTTTGTGAAATATTTTTAAAAAGGTGTTCTACAAAGAACAATTGAGAGTTTTTTTTATATTTTTAGAAATAAAGGTAACGATAAAAATCGAAACATACTACTTTTTAATTATAAAAACGATTTTAAAATATATGTCCAAATGCATATTTGTTCTTAAAACAACTTCAAATCTTTATGGTATCGAGACGTTGAAATTATTTTTACTTTTCACAAAATATTGCATAGTTACGCAATTACTTCTGTATGAAGGTCCAAAATACATGTCATTGATAAGACCAAAACTAATTCAATCTTTTCAAAAAAAAATAATAATAATAATCAATCTTTACAAAAAAAATTCGGTATTGTTAGCAATTTATTTGAAGTTATACTAAAGTAAAATTTTAAATATTTAGTCGATCAAAACTCAAAATGTAACAAGTTAATAGATCGAAAAGTTTATTTTTTCCCTACAAAAAAATGACCGATTTCAAACTTTAAAATCTTTCTTGATTCAAATTTCAGTTCCATACCTGAAATATGAACTAAGAACCACCGTGAAATCCAAAACAAACGTGTTTAGCAAGGGCAATAGGTATTTCGCGAGAGATACACGACAAAAGACCCAAACAATTCATCCATGCACGATGATAGAAGAACATGCTACCCACTCAACTCATTCCCCTCTCTACTCTTGAATAGTCCCAACATTTAACAATTCTTAAATCTCAAAGCCGACAGCCAAAATGGGTTTCATTACAGGAAACGGAAAAAACCTCTATCTCGAATCGTCGTGAAAAAACTTTTCCAACGATCATCATCCGATCACGAAAGCGATTCTAGTATTGTGATTGTGCACAACAACAACAAAAGGAAGATTCAGCAATGAAATAAGCAACATCTTGTATGAAGAGACTATGGGTACAGATTTCTTGTCAAGAGAAGATATGGTTGTCTTACTTATTCGCGCGCAAACATATATATAGAGAGAATTTTGTTAGAAAAGACGAAATGATCTTGTAAGTTGGCTTGAATTGAAATTTGATTATTTTATGAGTCAAAATTTGTCTTAATGTAATAACTTGTCTTCCTTTGTATCTCATAACATAGTATTGAATATTATCCATATGTTTTGAAAACATGGGCACTCAGGCGAAAAATGATTCCAAATACGGACAATGACAAATTATTTTAGTAATTCCTACTTTTAATAAACAGATAATCAAAATCTATTTTGGTCAGACTTATTGGACAAACATGCCCTAAACCATATATTACTTATGATAACATAATGCATGTTTGCATATATTATACAGGCTAGAAAGGCATTCAGAAAAGTCTGGTGAAGTTGCAAGCCCTCGTTCGAGGGGTTATCGTCCGAAGACAAGCACGCTTAGCCTTGCAATGCATGCACGCACGCACGCACTTGCCCAGTGCACCTCACTGTTCACGCTCGAAAGCTTCTGTTAAACGACTAGTCGAATATAGCCTAAATGGGAGCAATTCATGGTATTTTTCGATTTCAGAAAATTCAATGTTAAGTGTTGTACAATTATTCCAAGGAAATGGGAATCATGTGGCTGCGGATCAACTTTTGAAAACTAGATAGATATCGAGCACGTAATTAAACAAGAATAAATGTTATAAAATATTTTGAAATATATTTGTACAGATGGATTTATTTATATATTTCGAGCATGTTTTAGTTTGATATTGAGCTTGAATAATGTTGGAGCTTGTTTTAGTTTGATATTTCGGAGTATATATCACCAAATAAATCATTTACTCTTGCTAATATACTATCCTCCAAAAATTAGATTTACTAGTGTTGATCCATTATATATAATTTCAAAAATATCATACTCGGCTCAAAACCAAAACGTACGTAGTAAACTAATTTTGAGTATGATTCAAACTATTTTCACCGTAACAATTTATATTATAACAAAAAATATATTATTTAATGCTCGTGGCCACACATTAATCGCTATGTGGGTTAGATGAAATATTTTCTTTAGTCTTACTTTATAGATTTTCAAATATATTTTATTGAAAATATCTATAATTTTGCAGTGATAAAGATGCAATTAGTAAAAATAAATCACATAAAAACCAAACAGAAAATATTCATATCCAATTTCAATATAATATAAGATGTTTCTGGGGAAAAAAATAAAAAAAAAGAGAGGCAATAGACTCTGGACAATCACGAATCCAACTAAATTACCAACGACTATAAGAAATAAGTGGAAGTAAACCAATATCTTCCGACGGTGGCTAAAATATAGCTAGAAATTGTGTTAGTCTTTTTATCATGTATATGCAGATTAGAAATATTGAGAGATTGAGGACTTGATCCTGTAGAATACAGGATAGTTGGCATTATCCATTTTCTCCAGTAACCCTTCCTACTCACCTATTCTACCTGCAAGAGTAAGAAAAAAAA